>NC_081189.1:115722470-116022470 GCF_902713425.1 Acipenser ruthenus | reverse complement strand
TTGCTGTTTCTTCACAGTAAACAGTGGCCATAGACATGTTTTCATAAAGTTATAACACAAGGTTTACTTGTGCCTTTTTGTAGCTGAACAAGCAAACGAAAACTGAAATGAACTTTATACACTTCAAATAAAACAAACATGGAAATGGCGTTGTAAAATGAAGGTGAAAAAAGCTCACTGTTTTGCTTCTTGTTTATTACATTCCACATAACAGAAAGTCGCAACAAAAGCATATCATATCAGGGCTAGAAGTTCTTTTTAAGGCAGTAGTGAGGGATTTGCTACCTGCCTGGAAAGTAGGTCTTATTCGGTAGAAGTTTATTCGACTAATAAATATACAGTACTGTGCAAAAGTTTTAGGCAGGTGTGAAAAAAATGCTATAAAGTAAGAATGCTTTCAAAAATAGACATGTTAATAGTTTATATTTATCAATTAACAAAATGCAAAGTGAGTGAACAGAAGAAAAATCTACATCAAATCAATATTTGGTGTGACCACCCTTTGCCTTCAAAACGGCATCAATTCTTCTAGGTACACTTGCACACAGTTTTTGAAGGAACTCGGCAGGTAGGTTGGCCCAAACATCTTGGAGAACTAACCACAGTTCTTCTGTGGATTTAGGCAGCCTCAGTTGCTTCTCTCTCTTCATGTAATCCCAGACAGACTCGATGATGTTGAGATCAGGGCTCTGTGGGGGCCATACCATCACTTCCAGGACTCCTTGTTCTTCTTTACGCTGAAGATAGTTCTTAATGACTTTCGCTGTATGTTTGGGGTCGTTGTCATGCTGCAGAATAAATTTGGGGCCAATCAGATGCCTCCCTGGTGGTATTGCATGATGGATAAGTATCTGCCTGTACTTCTCAGCATTGAGGAGACCATTAATTCTGACCAAATCCCCAACTCCATTTGCAGAAATGCAGCCCCAAACGTGCAAGGAACCTCCACCATGCTTCACTGTTGCCTGCAGACACTCATTGGTGTACCACTCTCCAGCCCTTCAGTGAACAAACTGCCTTCTGCTGCAGCCAAATATTTCAAATTTTGACTCATCAGTCCAGAGCACCTGCTGCCATTTTTCTGCACCCCAGTTCCGGTGTTTTCGTGCATAGTTGAGTCGCTTGGCCTTGTTTCCACGTCGGAGGTATGGCTTTTTGGCCGCAAGTCTTCCATGAAGGCCACTTCTGACCAGACTTCTCCGGACAGTAGATGGGTGTACCAGGGTCCCACTGTTTTCTGCCAATTCTGAGCTGATGGCACTGCTGGACATCTTCTGATTGCGAAGGGAAGTAAGCATGATGTGTCTTTCATCTGCTGCAGTAAGTTTCCTTGGCCGACCACTGCGTCTACGGTCCTCAGCGTTGCCCGTTTCTTTGTGCTTCTTCAAAAGAGCTTGGACAGCACATCTCAAAACCCCTGTCTGCCTTGAAATTTCTGCCTGGGAGAGACCTTGCTGATGCAGTATAACTACCTTGTGTCTTGTTGCTGTGCTTAGTCTTGCCATGGTGTATGACTTTTGACAGTAAGCTGTCTTCAGCAACCTCACCTTGTTAGCTGAGTTTGGCTGTTCCTCACCCAGTTTTATTCCTCCTACACAGCTGTTTCTGTTTCAGTTAATGATTGTGTTTCAACCTACATATTGAATTGATGATCATTAGCACCTGTTTGATATAATTGTTTAATCATACACCTGACTATATGCCTACAAAATCCCTGACTTTGTGCAAGTGTACCTAGAAGAATTGATGCTGTTTTTGAAGGCAAAGGGTGGTCACACCAAATATGGATTTGATTTAGATTTTTCTTCTGTTCACTCACTTTGCATTTAGTTAATTGATAAATATAATCTATTAACATGTCTATTTTTGAAAGCATTCTTACTTTACAGCATTTTTTCACACCTGCCTAAAACTTTTGCACAGTACTGTATATAACAATAATTTTAAAAATAAACCCCCAACTACTGTTTTAAATAAATATTTGAATAACCCAAACTATGACATAGTAGGAACTAATGCAATTCCTTATCGAAATGCATTTTGTTTTATAGTTAAGTTATACAAGAATGCAACTATATCTGTCATCTAAACCAGTGTTGCACAAAGTTTTTAAATGCCGCCCCCCTTTTTTAGCATACATTTTGTCGTGCCCCCCCCCGCCATATTAAAACGTTAGACCATAACTATATTTTAAGTTTTTTCCCCTGATTTCGTGTAAATTGCATATTATTTCCTTAACCACAAAAAAGTCCAGATTTAGCTAAATACATACGCGTATCATAAATTCGACATTTAAAATCAGTCTTAATCTTTTTTTTTTTCTTCGAGTGAACATTGACAAGTTAAACCTGGGTTTCTAACAAATACACTTGGCAAGTCAACATTTAGCTAACACGTCTAACAAATAAATCCGTGAAAAAATACATGCAACTTAACTCTTTTTGTTTGTTTTGTTTAAACCTGTCGATTCAACAGTTACCTGACAGACACATCTGAAAAACATTATCGTTCAGCAACTAAATCTGAGGTTTTCACAAAATACAGTAAGCACATCGGGAGCAAAGCGAACGACACGAATGAGACGAAATAAAATAATTTTGTTTTTATTTCTGTGGTAATCTCTGCGTGAGCGAGACACTGACAGCCGCTTCCTTTGACCTTATTTCTGATTGGTGCATTGCGACGCGAACAGCGCATAGCAAAATACAAATAAAACAAATGTATTTCTATATTTGCTCGCTTCATTCACGCCACTCGCTTCGCTTGTGTTGTGCATTACTCCATTTAAATCAATAGTTTTAATTATTTTTGATTCGCAAACTCGCGTCCGGTGTGCATAGCTATTAACATGCAAGCCCATGCCCATTGATGTGTTTGATTTGGCAGTGTGTGTTGCTGCGCTTAGACTCCGACTTTTAAGAATGTGTTTAACATTTATGTATTTAGCTAAACCTGGACTTTTTGTTAAATCTCGGAAAAAACACTTATCGGCACCGTTCACTGCAGTTTCACTGACACTCGCCACTTCAAACATCTCCGGTTCTACCTAGAGTAATCGTCAATGGCGCATTTGAAAGGCAAGAACTTGGCCTAATTAGCAGTCATTTATGTATTTATTTAAAATGTGTGGTTTTTTTTTTTTTTTTAACAGAACTGCCTCTTTAGTCGCGCCCCCCCTTAGTGACACTCCACGCCCCCCCCAGGGGTGCGCGGCCCCAAGCTTGCGCACCACTGATCTAAGCATTTGATATGCTATCAGTACTGTTTGCCAGGTTATGTTTCATCGGTGCAAATTAAGTGGTACGTAATTATCTTGTCTTCAGTTGTTAACTGAGATTTTGGTAACTAACCAATCATGCACCCCTATAAACAGCGATTTTTTTTTTTTTTTTTTTAAATATATATATAAAGTGTGCCACATTATCGTTGAAGCCTGCATTGTATGACCTTAATTTATAAGGTTACAACCACAACCGAGCTGTTTTGAAAAGGAAAGCTAATTCCAGCACGGTACCGCTACATTTAAAAGATTCATGCAACGTGTTATACAAACTGGTTTGTTCATAAATATGTATTATTATTATTATTATTATTATTTATTTCTTAGCAGACGCCCTTATCCAGGGCGACTTACAATTGTTACAAGATATCACATTATACATTATTTCACATTATACAGATATCACATTATTTTTACATACAATTACCCATTTATACAGTTGGGTTTTTACTGGAGCAATCTAGGTAAAGTACCTTGCTCAAGGGTACAACAGCAGTGTCCCCCACTGGGGATTGAACCCACAACCCTCTGGTCAAGAGTCCAGAGCCCTAACCACTACTCCACACTGCTGCCCTATGTATGCTCCTACCCTGCCATTTCACTGCATTTCAAAACTGTACAGCATTTAAAAGAAATTAACCAGTAAGTAATAACAGAATAAGGGCTATCAACCAAGATTAAAAAAAAAAAATACGCTGGGTTTGTTTTATTAAACAGTGACATTAGTTAGCCATGTGTGTATATATAACATTTTGTGTTAAAGCACACGTTTCACTAGTTAAACAGGAGAAGTACACAAGGTAGTGATAATCTATTATAAAAAGATAAATTAATACACCTCTCCTGTCTCAAAATGTCCGGTTTAATTACATAAATTTCATGTAAATGTATAAAAATGTATTATTCCAGTAAGCATTCATTTCTATAGTCTATGGTTTAGAAATGTGCAGCAAACACGTTTATTTTTTATTTTTTTTATAAACAAAAGGTGACTTATTACAGCATTGAAGGATACTGTCTGTAGATAGAAACAGAAAGACCTCGAAGAGTAAGTTAACAGCCTTTGCTACATGTATAGTCTGGGGGGGGCTATGTCTTGTAGGCTATGTGTATATCTTGATTTTTGTTTTTGCAACTCAATAGATACATTAACTAGACATAGCAAGAGTCAAAGAATAATTTAATAGTTTAATATCCAAGTTTTAAAAATACAATTTTATTGAATCTAAATAAATTAAACCCATATAGGTCTATGATCTACAAGGGGCGGTACAAACCTCAGTCATCTATCGGGAAGCTCTGTATTAGGAGTGGTTTCCCACTTTATGAAAGATACAAATTGACGTGTTAGAGAAAAAAAAATGAATACCAATAATTATGTACGTATTCACTGAGGGTCGGTCAGTGTGGAGTAGTGGTTAGGGCTCTGGACTCTTGAGCGGAGGGTCGTGGGTTCAATCCCCGGTGGAGACACTGCTGCTGTACCCTTGAGCAAGGTACTTTACCTAGATTGCTCCAGTAAAAACCCAACTGTATAAATGGGTAATTGTATGTAAAAATAATGTGATATCTTGTAACAGTTGTAAGTCGCCCTGGATAAGGGCGTCTGCTAAGAAATAAATAATTATTATTATTATTATTTTAATTGAGCCAATTTACAGTGTGAACCTGTTTTGTATTATCTGCAAAATGAACACCAGTCACACCCACTCACTATTTATTTCTGTATTTTAGAGTTAGTAGAAGCCATTTGGGGTTACGCAGGGAAATCTGAACCCATTTTTATCAGGAAAGTTGAGGGGTTCAACATATAGTACATTAATAGAGCCCCTGGGGCCCTGTACTTTGAGACTCTGGACCTTCATTAATGAATGTTGTGTTACATGTTAAATAAAGCTTTCAAAGCCTTGCAATTCATAGTATACACCCTCAGACTGAGTTTGGGCGATAGAAATATGTTTTTTGCATCTTTTGATTTTTCATATAATGTATAAACATTTTATTTATGATGAAAAACAGTAAGATGAATTTTTAAAGGATCTCTATTGTATTATAAATTAAACTAGACTGGTATGGTTTCTTTTTTCAAAGATGAAGATGAAAGTACGTTGCCTTAGAATAAATTATAATTGCTTATTAAATTATAAATGGAAAAAATTACTTACAAAGGCATTAACACGGAAAGTTATCCGTATCCAAGCTCATTCTTTTTGAATGCCAGGCCGGAACACGCCCTCAAAATGATGTACCGGTATGATGAGGGGGGTGGGAGTAAGGGGTGGGACTTACAGCTGGAAAGGCGGGGCCAGCGCCCCCGGGGATGATCTGAGAGAGTATTTTAGTATGCTGCGAGTGCACGCCCATAATCCTGGTTTGTTTACTTTTTGCTGTCTAAAACTTTTAAATAGAGGCTCGAGCTGCTGTGTTGATCCTGTGTGTGTTTTCTTTTTCTATATATATTAATCTCACACGGAGCTCTCTTTCATTCGCCATTTTTTTAAACTGTCGCGCAAATTCTGGTGAGGCGGTAAATAATTGCAAGGTATTTTTGTCATTTGTAGCAAATACAAGCGTCTGATTTTTGTATCCGAAATATATTTTAAGAAGTGAAAATGCTAACGTATGTTCTGTGGCTGTCTCTGTCAGGCCCTTGTAGTAGAAGATCAGGAGGCGGTGCGAGTTACGTGCTCAGCAGTGATGAAGAGGACTCCACTGAAGGGGAGGTTTATGTTTCTGACAATGTAGGCAAACCGGCCTTCCTCCCTCCTGTGGTGAACAGCAGCTGTTCCAGGTATGCTGGAGAAGTTTGCCATGAACAAAATCATTTCTGGGACTGCATTCATTCATTAATTAACTGTGTTTGAACAATGAGCCAGCGTGCAAACCAGAATAACAAAATGTTACTTTCAAAAGAGAACTATTTTAAGCATACCCTTATATAAGTTTATTGTAATACCAGCATAGTAAAGTGTAAAACAAACAAACAAAAAAAGGTACAGCATATTGTAGGTAAGGCCAAATAAAAAGTGTGGCTCAGGTTACGATGGGGAAAATAAATACAGTACACCCCCTGTTGGGGTCCAAGCCTTTTGTTCGTTATATCGAGGGGTTTGTTATAGTGAAAAGACGATCAAAATGAATGGTAAACTATTGGAGTAAGATAATGAGATGAGATTGTGAATACAAGCAGAATTGCCTGTACCTGTTCATCTCATGCAGTATTCTGCCTTTGCTTTATCCTATTCATTAAAGAATTAAAACGCAGTACAAAAAGCAAAAATCCTGAACTGAAGCTGGACTTTTATTCAAAATCAATTTGACATGAAGTGCACCAAATCTTAACCCAACATGCAAGAATCCCAAACTGAGCTTTTATTCCAAATCAACCCGACATAAAAGTTCACCAGATCCTCAAGGTTTTTTTGTTGTTGTTTTTTCTTTAATCAATTTTGCTTTGCTGTATGGTTGCTGAACAAGCCAAAAAACAAAGTGCTTTTGGACAACATATATTCATGACGGAGACATGCCTGCGTTACTCCTTTTTTTTTTTTTCAAGCGATCAATATAGTTTCCAGCTTTGTTGCAACATAAAATTATTTTTGTTTCGGATGCATAGTTACACAGCGCACGCTTTTTGCTAAACAAAAAAGCTGACTTCACTGTGGAGGTGGCATCCCATGCGTACAGACCGGGATGTTGACAGTGTGTGTTTATTATCTTTTTTATCTTTTTTTTATTTGGGGTCCAAGGGCCAGGTTCGTTATAGCCGAAGGTTCGTTATAATGAAAGGTGTTATAGCGATGTACTGTAGGGTGGGTGGGTAGGTAAAATGTTTTTTATTTTATTTTTTTATTTCCTGAAGGCAAGTGATAGTTTACAGTACATAGGTACCCCTGTTGTACTTTCATTAATTACACTGTCGTCTTTCTCCACCTCACAGCTGGCTTAGTCTCATTTTGAGGGTGCATCTTCATAAATACACTTTCTGCCTGCCTTGTTTTATGCTATAGGCAGGTAGCTCTAAGGAGTGAAACAACTACTGTGACTAAAATATAGCAGCATCATTACTGCGACACTTAATTACTGTCAGTACATTCTTTTCTACACTGCGATTTGCCATAAAACGTCTGCTGTAAATAAAGTAATTTTTGTAGCAGAGGGAAAAAAATAACACATTGCAATAATTAATCTTGATGGAATGCAGAAAATAACTTAAAACAGACGTGGCAATGAATTCAAGTGAAACAAATAAGAGTTTTAATTTTAAAACTCCTACATAACTTGAGGTTTTTTTAATTAACACATTGAACTGCATGAATTTCGCTTTGCATGTTAGGCTTAGCATCAGTACCAGTTTTCTGTTATTAACCCCTGATTTATTAATTCTTATTATGGTACTTGTGTTTAGACACTAATCAGCTTTTGTTTAAAGAGTGCATCCTTGTTTATCTTAGACAAACATGTTTTGCAATCTTGTGTTTAAGTAACATTAATATCTAAAATCTGTCATATTGAACTAGTATTCATAGTAAAACATCGCAAATCTGAACATCAGTAAGTGGATACCTCCGTGATTTCCCAGCACAGCACTGGGCGCTACAGAACACTGCCTGCCAAGCTGAATTAAAGCATTCTGCAAAACACACCTGTTGCAGGCAGAACTAACTTTGTTGCTGGTGTTTAATAAATAGTTCCTGTTTTCGAAGACACTGCTCCCCTAGGTGTTTGGATTGAGGTGTTTTACTGTGTTCTATGTTTAATATGTATACTTTTTCAGTTCTTTCAAATAAGACAAGTCCTCAAAATGACCACAATATAGCATACACACTAATAGGGTACTTGCAATCAAATAAATATGATTGCTGCATGCTAACCCTCAAAAAAAAAATTTAAAAAAAATTAACTGCAGGGCGCAAATAAAAACGAAAGCATGAAGAAAATTGACTATCTGCCCCTTTTTACATACAATACAGTATCACAGTTGTTTTTCAATAAAAAAATAAAGACCATACAGACATCACAGAAATAAGAAACAAGCAATAAAATGCACACACAAAAAAATAAACGTAATTTCGTGATAGGGATCATTTATGGGGGCTTTTTACAACCATGTTGTTTGAGTAGATAAGATACAGTAACTCTAAGCACATGTACTGCCCTTACTCATGAGTAAATCCTTTACCAGCTTTGGAAAAATGTAACTTTGCGATCACATTTGTCCATGCATAATGTTTTTGCTATTCTATGAACTGTTGTTAAATTAAATAAATGCTGTTTATTTTAAAATATATTTTTGGTTGTACGATTAATTTACTAAGAGTATACAAACAAGAAGAAACAAGTATCATATGACACACTTGCAGAAACTGAATTAAGCTGGTGTCACTAGTACATGGAAATGAAAGACCACACAAGCATTCTTATAGAGAAAGCTTCCATACAGCTTGGCGTTGCAGTACCATGTGTTAAGAATTATTACATGATTAGAAATTCACGTAATTACGTGATAATGCCCTATCACGAAATGACGTGATAATTCCCTATCGCGTAATTGTGTTATTTTGTTATCACATTAATTACATGATAATTCCCTGTCATGAAATTATGTGAGATATATATATATATATATATATATATATATATATATATATATATATATATATATATATATATATATATATATACACACATATATATACACACTGAATCAACATATGTTATGTGATAACATTCTTAAAATATATGCAGTCGCCCTTTTAAGAGACAGTTGCCATGTCAGTTTCAGTTCCTGATGCTGCTTGTCAATTTCAGTAGGCTACTGTCTAGCCAGAGAGCACATGCAGGCACATACAAGGAAGAAATGTGTCGGGAACATGAAACGAAGTATTGGTGAGAAATAAAATAGGCTACTATTCAATATAAATAACGATGTAGATGGAGTGTGAAAAATGCTGTTTCACCCCCAAGTCTAACACTGGTTAGAATTCTTTTTTTCTGGTATGTGGTCACAGTTTTCAAGCAATAGTGCAAAATAACTAATTGGCGATACACTGCAGCCGTGCTGCTCAGACCCCATTTTATATGAACTGAAGATCTTGTTTGCTGTGCAGCTTCTGGAAAATCGCATGAGCAAAAACGTGACCGTGCACAGTGGTCAGTTTTTCAGATTGATAGCAGTTTAGCCCATTATCAGCAAAAATATTTAGGGTCTGGTGTAAAAAAGAGGGTCGGTCGGGTAACCCTAACTGCCTGAGCATTGTTAAAGCACATTAATAACCAAGGCAAACCATGATAAACCATGAAATAGTTTAATCATGGAAAAAGCATAGGAAAACTGCAAATTTACTGTAGTAAACTTTGACAAGGGTAGTCCCCTTAAAGCATAAAGATCATACCCAATGCATGTAGTAAACCAAAATAAATGTTGTTTTTCTGCCCAATAACAATAATGCCAATTCTTTAATGCAATGTATTGACTTCTTGTTAATGTTTACAGGGCTACATCTGGAACAGTTAGCTGTCCAATATGCCTGGACGCCTATGCAGAGGTAAGACAATGTAGACATGCTAAACAAACTCTTGTAATACATGTGGTTTTTGGTAATACAATGCTCACTATTTTTGTTAATTATTGAAACATTTAACCATATATATCAGGGACTCTATTCTACCCATAAATTGTGTTATGGTAACTGTGTGTTAGGTCTAATATCATATTTCCTTGTATTGTTTGACAAAACCCAACATAGTTTTTATTTTACCAGGACCTTGATTTGGAAACTTCTATTTGTTATACTATATGGTTAAATACATTATTGGGTGTGGAATGTCAATTTCTCTGCTTTCACCTATTTTCCTTCGCCTAGTTTGTTATGCGCTTATTTTATTCTCGCTTGAATTTCTGAACTGATCGGCAGAGAAAATCCTGAGGTTTCATTTGGGTGCAGTCTTCGATGGTGACTTTGTGCTGCAAAACTGTTTTTGTACACCCTATGGCAAGTCACATTTTTAATTTTTTTTTCCCCCAGATTCTTCAAAGCGGGCGGCTCATAGTCTCAACAAAATGTGGGCACCTGTTCTGCAGCCAGTGTCTCCGTGATGCACTCAAACATGCTCATTCCTGCCCGACTTGCAGAAAGAAACTCACCCACAAACAGTACCATCCCATTTACATTTAGCAGTGTTCCTTGGAAGTTTTCATGTACAGTGCTGAACGTAAAGGCGATAGAGGCTTCGTAGACCATTGGGACAGTTTATGAGTTATTTATAGAAACACTTTTGATAGACTTTTACTCTCCTGTATCTATAAACTTGGATTAACGCGCTTCCATTTTCATTATGGATTCATTTATCCAAACTTTGTTTCTCCCCATTCTGAAAAATCAGCAAAGATCTTGTTGCTGGAAACTGGATATCTTGTAATAGTCCATCTATTAACTGCAGATTTTGTCTGTTTGTCAGATTCTATTCCCATCCTGTTTAGAAACTGACACAACAAAATAGTCGTCTTTATAGAGAGGGGACAGGAGTTCAGTGCAAAAAGCACTTTGTGTGTTTCAGAAATCCACTTACAGCAGTTGATTGATCAGTGCATGTTTAAATAGTTAGACTTTTCCTTCTATTGTCATCCTCTCTACAGTTTAAAACATTGCTTTGTAAAAGCATTGTAACTATAAGATCCATTGCTCATGATTGCTTAAATGATGCAATTCATTTCTAATTAAAAGGATGTCAGTCAATAAGCGGTACTTAAGAGCCTTTGCTTACTGTTGTACTCAGGAAATTTTATTGGGAGGTTTGTAAAAGAAAAGTTTGAATGCACTGAAAGCAAGCCCAGGGCACAGTATCTTTACCTGCTTCAGGTCCTTCTGTGAGCTGATGTGATGAGTGAACCAGTGCAGATGTTACTGATGCCAGTGTGCAGCAGGTCCGTGCCACCTCCCACTATGGATGGGAATGTTTCCAGTCAGTCACATCAAGTTTCTATGCCTTTACTTTCTGTAAAATACACATGTATTATTTTGTATATAGTGTATGTTAAGTGAATATTAAAAATGCTTTATTTATAGTATTGCACTTATTTTGGAATGTGGTTATGATCTGCTGGGTTTTTTGGGGGGGAATGGTGTTGAGGGTCCAGGTGTTTAGAGAAGGTAACCATCTCACCTTAAACACTTAGCATTATTGACCAATATTAGACCATTTCTGTGGCGAGGTGGGGTAACAGATTTCATATGTGTTTACACAGACTGCAAAGGATAGGAATGGTTGCCTCCAATATAACTGAACTGAAATGCAAGTGCAGCATCAGTACCTGTACACTAACATGGTGCATTTTCATTTAGGCAAAACTGTCAAATGAAAAAATAACAATGATCCCTTAATGTGGATTACATCAGTCTTTTATGGATTAGTAATAATTAAACACTTACTACAGTTGTAACATAAACCAGCTTCTTTATTATCTGTAATATATATATATATATATATATATATATATATATATATATATATATATATATAATATATTACTTTTATATCATAAATTGGTTAATTCTAAGTTTATAAGAACATGATTGCTTAATGCTAGATCTCCAGATAGTTTAAGTCTCATGATATAACTAACCAAATAATTCTCAAATTATCCTCCTTTTAACCTTAACCATCCATGACATACATGTGCTGTGCTTTTTCTGCCCTTTTTGAAAAAAGGGCCAAGAGAAGTGATTTCAGCCATTAGTACTGTTTGTAATAGGTGTCATGTGAAAAAAAATATTTTAAATGTGTTGTAAATGTATCTGTTTGTGTGCTTTTTTTAATTATTATTTTTGGTTTTTGTGCATTTTTGGTTTCCTGATGATAAACTTTGACATTGTCTTCATACTTGTATACTGTGTCCTAAGTAAAGTTCAATTGTGTTTCATAAAAGAGAAATGTACTCTTTTTTTCAAGACACTTTTTTTTTTTTTTTGCAAAGCTGCCACCACCTCCATGATAAAGCCTCATATATAAACCATTCAAGGTAGTGGCATATTTGTATATAAACCCTACATGCTTAATGTGTGGGTAACGGTGACATTGACCTCTGACCGGCTGCTATGTTGAGCTCGTGACTTTTTTTGAATTGACTGCTGCATAGAGACAGTACACATTGAGTTCCTGTTTTAATGTTTGGTACACCGCTGTATTCTGAAATTCCAGTAGGTTCCATTTCCAGTGTTGTCTATTTAAAAATGCACCCTTTCAGTGCTGCATTACTTTAACCTCGGGCAGTATCAATAAAGACTGGATGCTTTAACATGTGGGTATTTATAGTTCGTACGCAGTTGTATTCTATGATTCTCTCAATAAAGTTCTGTTAAAAGGTGGTGTTCAGTAAACTTTGACTGTTTCAGTGACAAAATATAGATAGATATTTTTTTTAATTTCGTCGTTGCCAATTATTTTTATTATTTTCTCCCAATTTGGGATGGCCAATTATTTTTAGGCTCAGCTCACCGCTACCACCCCTGCGCTGACTCCGAAGCATGTGCCGTCAGTCGACCGCTTTTTTTCACGCTGCGGACTCACCATGCAGCCACCCAAGAGCTACAGTGTCAGAGGACAACGCAGCTCTCGGGCAGCTTACAGGCAAAATATTTTAACCTCTGACCATATTGATTCAAACCACTCCCTTTTAGACAGCTTTCCTCGTTTTATTGAAATCCTATAACCTATGTGACCATTCACCTCTGCTAGCCTCATCTACTCTCTATATGTAAAAGGTGTAAATGGCTCTGGCATATTATTATATAATCACATTATAAGCTATTCAGTGCCATCCCTTCAGATTCTTCCAGATAAAATGAAAACCAGGTCAAGGCTGATGATTCAGTATTATTATTTATTTATTAGCAGACGCCCTTATCCAGGGCGACTTATTTGTTACAAGATTATTTTTACATACAATTACCCATTTATACAGTTGGATTTTTACTGGAGCAATCTAGGCAAAGTACCTTGCTCAAGGGTACAGCAGCAGTGTCCCCTACCTGGGATTGAACCCACAACACTCCGGTCAAGAGTCCAGAGCCCTAACCACTACTCTGTCAAGAGTCCAGAGCCCTAACCACTACTCTGTTTCTCCTAATCATAAAATATTACGGGACATAGAAACAGGCAATTAAATTGGCTCTTGTATATGGTTAGCTATGAATGTCATTACAATAAATGCAGAAGCAACAATTGCTAATAAGTTTTAGAAAACTGGTAACCTTTACAGTGTTGCTAATATTTAAGCATCTCTGTGAGGGAGCGCTTGTTTTTATGCTGTTTCATACTTGCTTTTATCTGTGAGATTTTTGTTTTCTTCACCAGCTTTAAACATGAGGGGGAGCTTATATAATTGTCAGTCCACGGCCCACTTCAACTGCTAATAAACCATTTGAGATTTGCCAATTCCATGTTTTCAGCACCCTTCTGACCCAAGATGGCTGACACATTGTGGTCGTGTGAGTCTGCATGCTAAATATGTTAGTGACTTTCCCCAGTGACCGCATGTTGATTCCAGATTGAGGTTATGTAACTTAAGTTTCTTAGAGTAAGTAGCGGGGTTCTGAAAAATATATAGCGTTACACGTCCCCACATGTTGCTATAGCTGTTTAATTTTTCTTTTCATTGTTAACATCCTGACAACTTTTTACACTTAGAACTTTAAAGTGTTTCAAAGCTCTTTTCAAAATGTCTCCTCTCGTGC
Source organism: Acipenser ruthenus (assembly GCF_902713425.1). NCBI lineage: Eukaryota > Metazoa > Chordata > Actinopteri > Acipenseriformes > Acipenseridae > Acipenser > Acipenser ruthenus. The sequence goes on along the minus strand of NC_081189.1, from coordinate 116,008,454 downwards.
ACTGGTGTTTGAGATCTGTCCTCTAAATTACTGCAGCAAGAATGTTTTAAAAACAAACAAAAAAAAAACACATGGCTTTCCTTTGCATCCATACCACGTGGCCAATAATCCTTACACTATCTGCGCACTAGAGCTGACATTTTGAAAAGAACTTTGAAACAGACTTTGTGTAAAAAGTTGTCTGGATGTTAACAATGAAAGAGAAATTACGGGTATGTTATTTAAACAGTTGTAGCAACACGTGGGAATGTGTAACACTTTTTTTTGGAACACTGCTACTTCCTCTAAGTATAGGTATAGAAAAAGTACACATTGAGTTATTGTCTTTATTTGTTACACAACTATACAGGGTTGGGGTCAATTCCTGTTTTTTCGATTCCAATTTATTTTAAAATCAATTTCCCCTTTTAATCAGTTCCAACACATCATTGATCAAAATTGCAATTTGCAGTATTCTGTTAAAATGTGTTCGCAGTGGCAACAAATTACTTACATTGAAGTCGCTGTTAGTCAATTAAATTTCAAATGAAAGCAGTTGAACAAACACAATTGTCTCTAAAATATCAATTCCAATTCCTTCGAAGGAATTGGAAGTGGGAATTGATTTTAAAAAGGAATTGGAATTGAAAAGCAGGAATTTACCCCGACCCTGCAATTATATTCTATGAAATTCCAATACAGGTGCGTCCAGTAAAAATTAGCAATTTCCCTGCCGCATTGTTTTTAACATCTGGACATATCAATGATACAGATGAGACTCTCCTTTACATTGTGCCATCCTGGGGATGCTGTTTTTGTTCATAAAAACATGTTTCTGGTTAAACACCAGCATTATGTGACCGGTTTTTAAATGTGGTTCCCAATGAGTATACATCTACAGTAATTTTATATAAAGGCGTGTGTGTGTGTTGTTACTTTTCAAAGTACCAGCCTAGGATTCATTGCATTCCTATTACACTCTGGGCACAAGTAGCACTCAGGATGAGTTTGTACAGAGGCTCTCAAACTTGATAGGCAATAGACTACCTGTGAAACATACACTACTAAATCATGAAATGCAAGCCCTAGGTGTCAAAGCCTCTGTCAGTGTTGACAGCTTCTTTATTGAAACTGTCCTAAAAAAACACTTGCCAGGAAAGCAAATGCGTAAAAGCAGTGGCTTCTTGGACAGTGCAGCACTGGGTTTGTGTGACAGCTTCGCAGTCCTGTCATCTGTCAAGCTTGAGCAATCAAGACCTGTTAAGTTTGTCATTGAGTGGTTTTTCTATCTAATAAGAGGTTCTGCTAGTTGTAGAGAATAGTGTGTGTTTATATATATAGCAGTGTGGAGTAGTGGTTAGGGCTCTGGACTCTGGACCGGAGGGTCGTGGGTTCAATCCCAGGTGGGGACACTGCTGCTGTACCCTTGAGCAAGGTACTTTACCTAGATTGCTCCAGTAAAAACCCAACTGTACAAATGGGTAATTGTACGTAAAAATAATGAGATATCTTGTAACAATTGTAAGTCGCCCTGGATAAGGGCGTCGGCTAAGAAATTAATAATAATAATAATATATATATATAATTACAGTGCTGCCTTAAGCCCTTTAGATGAATGTCATTCTCCTTCTCTTTGGTGTCCTTGGCAGCCACAGTCTCCTTCAGCACACGACTTGACGTTACAGGGTGTAGAAATTAAATCAATCCCTCGATAAATAGAGATTATATTGATTGAATGTGTACAGACAGAATATGTCAACAGATTGCTATGTAGATAAGTTGTCATTTTGAGTTGTCAAGTGCAAACCAATCTCTTTGTTTTTGAAAGATTTGACCCATTTGCATGGTCACAATAGGGCTTTCAGCTGCATCATGCAATACTTATGTAGACTCACCTGGGCAGTAATTGTAATTGTCAGCTTTAGGAGCTTGCATTTCTGCTGCTGTGTCTTTCATGATAATAAACAGTTTCAGTAAAATTAAGCTACTTCAGAGACACACACAATGTCTACGGTAAATTAGTCAAAGACCATAAAACTAGTTTTCAGCTTATCATTGTCTCCAGGTATCAAACTTTGAATTTTCAAGGCAATGATTTACATTGACACTTGAGCAAGAAGTCACCAAAAGCAATAAAAGCTGAAGAAAATAACGCACAAACCTCAAGCAGCCAACGTCTACAGTACCTTTCATCACCACTAGGTGTCGCCTGTATTCAAAACTCCCAGGTAAGAGATCCCGCAGTGCTCCTGACCTAGTCACCTGTATTCAAAACTCCCAGGTAAGAGATCCCGCAGTGCTCCTGACCTAGTCACCTGTATTCAAAACTCCCAGGTAAGAGATCCCGCAGTGCTCCTGACCTAGTCACCTGTATTCAAAACTCCCAGGTAAGAGATCCCGCAGTGCTCCTGACCTAGTCACCTGTATTCAAAACTCCCAGGTAAGAGATCCCGCAGTGCTCCTGACCTAGTCACCTGTATTCAAAACTCCCAGGTAAGAGATCCCGCAGTGCTCCTGACCTAGTCACCTGTATTCAAAACTCCCAGATAAGAGATCCCGCAGTGCTCCTGACCTAGTCACCTGTATTCAAAACTCCCAGGTAAGAGATCCCGCAGTGCTCCTGACCTAGTCACCTGTATTCAGAACTCCCAGGTAAGAGATCCTGCAGTGCTCCTGACCTAGTCACCTGTATTCAGAACTCCCAGGTAAGAGATCGGGCAGTGCTCCTGACCTAGTCACCTGTATTCAGAACTCCCAGGTAAGAGATCCCGCAGTGCTCCTGACCTAGTCACCTGTATTCAGAACTCCCAGGTAAGAGATCCCGCAGTGCTCCTGACCTAGTCACCTGTATTCAAAACTCCCAGGTAAGAGATCCCGCAGTGCTCCTGACCTAATCACCTGTATTCAAAACTCCCAGGTAAGAGATCCTGCAGTGCTCCTGACCTAGTCACTTGTATTCAGAACTCCCAGGTAAGAGATCCCGCAGTGCTCCTGACCTAGTCACCTGTATTCAGAACTCCCAGGTAAGAGATCCCGCAGTGCTCCTGACCTAGTCACCTGTATTCACAACTCACATGCTTTTGGCATGACTCTTTAGTGATTTTTGACCATTCTTCAATGCAAAATTGTTCCAGTTCATTCAAATTCTGAGGACTTCTCTTGTGCACAGCCTTCTTCAACTCATACCAAAGATTCTCAATCGGATTTAGATCAGGACTTTGACTAGGCCATTACAGAACCTTGATTTTATTTTTCTCTAACCATTCTGAAGTAGATTTTGATGTGTGCTTTGGATCGTAGTTGTGTTGGAACGTCCAGTTGTGCTTTAAACCAAGCTTTGTAGCGGAGGGTTTCAGATGATTGGCCGATATCTTTTGGTATGCTATGGAATCCATTTTACCATGCATTGGAACTATATTTCCTGTGCCATTAGAGGAAAAACAGCCCCATAGAAGGATATTACCACCTCCATGCTTGACAGTAGGTATGGGCCCAGATATTCGAAGGGATGCGCAATCCCCTCGCAAAATTTGTGCCTCGCAAAAATTAGTGCTTTTGCACAAAAATTGATATTTTCCAACAGGGCACAAAATAGTTGCGCGAAGTTGGAAAATAGCAGTTTTTTGCTCAATTCGCAAATGTGTTTGGCCTTCAAAACCACCTGCGCATTCAATACCAATATAGCAGAAATGCACAAGAGCTACGTGTGAATGCACAGAATTGGAATACTGCACAACAATGTCATGTAATGGAAACATTCTGTGCATTGCAAGTCAAGCTTATCACAAAACTTAGCCATTTTCTTTTAAATTTGGTATTCGTGGGGAATTAGAATATGTTTGTGCTTAAGCATATGAGAGTTGCGCACATGCAGACATTTGTGTCTAATGTTTATCACAGGCATTAGCACGGCTAATAAGCTAAATATTTAAAGGGCCATCACAGATGCTACGGAATTCAAACAGATGTATCTATGCTGTGCTGTTTGCTGGGAAGTGAGTTTATCATTTCTCTACTTCTGTCTCCATAATTTTGAGAGGTGTCACACAAACCTGGGGGGGGGGGGGGGGGTTGTGTGAATAAAATGGACTGAACGGGCAGTGGACTTTAAAGTAAAGCTTTCCTACATTATACAGGCAGTTGTTTAGTATCTGCAGGCTCGGTCTATGTTACACACCGACGGTATGTACTATGATTCTGTTTTGGGAGTTACTCTTTCAGCACAAAGAAAGCGTGCTTGGGAAAGTGATTCGTTTTCTTTCGGTCTGAAACAACCATCATGATTGCAGCTTCCCTGATAATTTTTTAAACATGTATTAGCACTAGTGATGCTGCTATCACAATCGTTATTTTGAATATAATCATTATACAGATGTGGACGGAACCTTGTGTGTTCACTGGGTGTTTTCAATTGTTGTAGTACCTCGGAAAGCGCCTGCATTTCACTTCAGTGATTGGGTGAGTGGGTGCTGGAGTGATGTGCGCAGAGTTAAGTCTTTCTTTTTAAAAGCGTTATTTTATGCCTCGCAAAACTGGTTTTGTGCTTGGCGCATAGTTTTGAACATGGCAGGATCTCGCAAATTGTCGGCCGCTCCCGCCACATTGCGCGTTGCATACATTATATTTGTGCAGAGCGCAAAACGGATTGTGGCTCGCATAAAGAATTTTCGAATATACATTTTGCGCATTCCCCCATAACGGCCATTTGCAACACGCATAACCCTCGGAGCGTGACAAACCTTTCCAATATCTGCGCCCAGGTGTTCTTTTCTTGGTGTAACAGGGTCAAGAATGCCCTGTTCAAATTTATTTTACACTTGTATGTTATTTTTTTTATAACATTTATTTTATTGAATTGATTAGTGCACGTTTTGTGTTGTCTGACACTTTTTGATAATTTATTTGTGTCACGTTATGTTGGCTTCTCCAGCCGCTTCCCTATTTGTCTTGTTGAGCACCTAGTAATTGAATTATTGATTAATTTACGCACCTGAATATAAATAACACATGTCTTACAAACGGGATGGCCATCCTGGGGTTTGTATGTCTGTGCAGGAGTGGGAACGCAGTGTTTGGAGCGGGGAATGACGAGTGAGAGATGGAAACTGACCAGTAAATGGAACATCCCGACAATAAGTATTGGGCTGATGGTATGCCGGTCGCTTTCTCTGTGTGTTCCCTCCCCTGCATGGACATTGTGTGTGTCTGTGTGTGTGGTGTGGGTTTTTGTACTTTTGTACCGTGGTATTGTTTTTTATTATGACAGTTTTACCGTGTCTTTGAATGTGTATCTCAACTTTATTGCTGGGTAGCAGCATTGTTGCATTTGCACTTTGATGCATGATCGAATTCATGTGAACCATGTTTAACTGCTTGAAATCTTGCTACCTGTTAATAGGTGAATGGAATTGTTTTATTATACAGGTACCGTTTGAAACTAGGTGTTGCTATTGGAAGTTTACAATAAACAAACGTTTAAAATGTATCTGTGTGATTTTCTTGGTGACCTTGTTCCTACATTCTTTTTTTTTTATCTGTTATCTGAATAAAAAGAACCTAAAGGATCTTTAATTTGTTCGGTGCCTTATCACACTGAACTGGCATAGTCAGGCTACATGAGTACTTTTACGTTCAACACTTGCTATATCTTGTGATATATTTTGGCATTAAAAGCAGGTTTGTGGTGCGTCTGTACGCTTCCGTGACCGGGGAGGTGTTACATTTGTAAGCCTCACCAGACTCGCCAAAGGTAATGACTATCAGCGTGCGAATAGCTTGATTTTTTAAATTTATTTATTTTTCTTCATCACTCCACAAAACCTTTGCCCAAAACTTATATCCATCATTCAAATGCTGTTTTACAAACTTTAAGCGATTGTCCTTGTGATGTTTTCCTAATTGTGGCTTTTTCCTTGGCATGGAACCATTGAGACCTTCACCATGCAATACTCGACCTATGGTTGAAATGGAAACCCCACTTGCAGCCAATTCACTTTGAATATCTTTGGCAGTCAATCTTGGATTGTTATTAACCTTCCTCACAATTCTTCTACTTGTTGTTGGTGAAAAAACCTTCCTCCTTCCAGATCGAGGGAGCGTCGTGACAGTACCATGAGTCTTGAACTTCTTGAAATCTTCTTGTATCCTTCTCCAACTTTATGACAATAAATCATTTTCTGCCAAAGGACTTCAGATAGCTCTTTACTTTTTCCCATATTGACACATTGGTAATGACAGCAATCATCTTATGCCTAACCCTTTTATACTATCTAAGAATGTTCACCTACAATCCAGCATTTTCTAGGCTTTTCCAGAATTAGGTTCTGCATTATCATATTGAAATTTCTAGCACCTTATAGACAATACTATCATAGCATCAAAGGGCATGAATGCTTTTGATTGAATGAATGCTGAAATAAATAATTGTAGACATCTATATCTTGTAACTTTTTTCCTCATCCACAAAAGCAAAACTTTTGCTACAAAAGATTTTTCCTAAATTTTTTTGTTTTTGAGAAATTTCTAGAAATTATAAATTTGACTACAACTGTGTGTGTGTGTGTGTGTGTGTGTGTGTGTGTGTGTGTGTGTGTGTATATATATATGCAATAAGACCCGACAGGCAGTCCGTATATATCAAATATATGAACGCCTCAGGGAGTTGTGAGGCATGAGACGAAGGTAATTGGACACTGAGTTTCATAGTTACAGCTGTACATCTGCAACTGTAAAAGCAAGATGGCTACCGTCCGATACTTTACATTCTGTGAGGCAGTGCAGTTATTTAGAATTGTGACAAGGCTCCAACTGTCCGTATCCATACAATAAACAGAGAGCTGGAACCTTGCTCGACCAATCACATTGCTTGTTTCACATTCCATTGCCAGCCTTGGATATATATATATAACACACACACAAAATGCAGGAGGCTGTGGTCCAGTGGTTAAAGAAAAGGGCTTGTAACCAGGAGGTCCCCGGTTCAAATCCCACCTCAGCCACTGACTTATTGTGTGACCCTGAGCAAGTCACTTAACCTCCTTGTGCTCTGTCTTTTGGGTGAGACGTAATTGTAAGTGACTCTGCAGCTGATGCATAGTTCACACACCCTAGTCTCTGTAAGTCGCTTTGGATAAAGGCGTCTGCCAAATAAACAAAATATGTCATTAAAGCTATGGCAACTGCTGTCTTTTAGTGAAAATATTCACACAATTATTTTCTGCCTGTGCTAGGCAGTGGTTCAATAAATAAATAGTATTTCAATATTATTAAATGTGTAGAATGCCATTTAAAAAAAGCAAAAAACATACATACAGTATCAGTACTTTTTAAGGTTTTTATGCTAAAAATGTCGGCTATACAGTATAGGGTTTTTGGTAAAGTGTCAGCATTTACCAAAAATAAACAATTGTGAAAACGTCCTGTTTTTCATTTGTTTACATTTTGTTTTGCTTCAGAAACAGAAGCAGGCCTAAGTGTCCTCTAGGAGGGAAACAGTAAGGAACCTCCTATTTTAATAACATTGCCTTTTTAATTGGGTTTTTAGCAAAGCTGGAAAATAATAGGTAACATTTGCAGATAAGAAATAGACATCTGATTTGAGGATCTTAATGTAAAATCATGCATGTCTCCCAGAATTGTTTCTCATAATGGATATGGTTTAAATGTATTACATTTTACATGTGAAATGTTTCTGATCTGGTAAAGGTGATTGTGGGGAGCTTTAAATGATGCATTCCTAGTAAAATATAAGAAATTAAAGCCCTTCAAAACTGAATTTTACATTTAATTAGGGAGTGATCAGTTTGTTTCACAGTATGCATGACTCGAGTTTACCAGCAGCCTCAGGGTGCATGAGTCAAAAGGGGGGCTCTTACATTTTGAACTATATCCAACTTTATCAAGCATGAGGTTAAAAATGAAAAGGATACTTGAGACTGCTGCCCCAGTTACACATGGCCTTACAGTTACAACAGGTATACTGTGAACTGCTTTGATCTTAAGTAAGCAGCATGCTGTGTATGTTTCTTATGATTAATACAGGATTTAGAAGTTGTATTGTTTATAGGAGTCAAACACTCAGAATTCACAACACATATATGTAAGCGAATACTGTAGGAATTTTAAGGGGTATTTGGTAAAGGGGTTCCTTTTTTCTATTTGAACCCGTGATGAACAAATAGAAAAAAAAAGGTTATTACCAACACATGATTAGTCATAATGTCTACTTTGTTAAACAGTTTTCCTGAAAACAAAGTATTTGTGTACTATTTTATGTTGGGCAATATATATATATATATATATATATATATATATATATATATATATATATATATATATATATATATATATCAAAGAAACAACATGTAATTATATTGAAATGATGTTATGAGAAATTCAGTCAATACAGCCCACAGAAACAAGTCTTGGATTAGTTGCGTTACATAATCACATGATGTCTGCGGCGTCAGAGGTGGGGGAGTAGAGAGAGACATGCGCGCTCATTCACTCTCTTTCTTGGAGTGGTAACATTACCATTGCACTGAAGTTGGAATGGAACTTGGATTTAATGATTTCTTGCGATTGTCTTCTTAACAATTAAACATCTCACTTAAAAATGAAGCGACTTCGCCTCTGGTGTCCAGTTTTAGCCGCTGCTTACTTGTTAGGTGAGTGGAATTGTTTGTTCTAACTGAAACATTGAGATTTCTTTCGGCGGGGCGTAGATCCATTATTCAAACATATATTCTGTAATAATAATAATAATAATGAAGGTTTCTTTTAAAAACAAACAAACTTAGGACGGTAACTACACAGCGAGACGGTAAAAACCATTGACAAGTTCAACGAGAAGCATGTAGGATTGGAACATTTTTTGGGGTTGCTTTACTCTGAAAATAAAAACAGTAAAACAAGCTACTACCAGCAGATTTGTATTAAAAGCTTTACTTTTTTTTTTCGTCAGTAATCCTATAACGACATTTCTTTGCTGTGTCCTAATCACTCGTTTGTATCTGATTTAGTGTCTATCTACCACTCGTGTTACAATTCTGAAGCACCAGTCGTGCCGCAGAGTAAGCTATATATAGCCTATATATTAATAAACAAAAATATATTTTGTTTTTGTTAATATCAAGATTAACGTTGCTAGCATGAGTGGAGTTTATATATTTTTGTAGAATTGCGATTACAATGTCATTTTTTTTATTCTCAAAGTGTAGCCATGCGCGTAGCTTATAGTTTCACTGTAATATAATCTAAAAAACTTCGAATACAAATTCCTTACTTTTAATGTTCTTAAAAGGCCCTATATGGTGGTTAGTAGGGTGCTGGTTTAGCTATTCAGATACAAAGTACCAAACAGAACACGTTTGTATTCAATGTGTAAAAACTCACAAAGCATAAAACTGTATTTGGACACTTAGAGCAGCTTTCTAGCAGGTACAGTAATATTATTTATTGCCTGAGAGTAGTAGTCTTCATATGAAATGGGTAACCCCATATAAAAACGCCACCGTGAGGTAACTAAAACGTGCCTTATTGCTGTGACCTCCTTTTAAGTAAGTGCATTAACTGCAACACCCTCTCTAACTATTAAAGGGCTGCCGTAAGTAATGCTGAAAGTATTCCCATGTGAACTCCAGCTGAAATTAAGACCCTTTAGTGAAAGGTTTCCACTTGCACTCTTAGCTGGTCACGGGTTTCATATGCAACTGTCTGGATTCAGTGACCTTTATTAGTTTAATTATTGTCTTCCATTGAGATTCACATGAGGCACTGGAATTATAGATGACATTTCTGTGTTTGACTAGTTAAAGAAACACTCGCTCCCTACCCCCAAAGTTAACTTTCGGATGTTTAAGTATTCTACTAAAACAATACAAGTAAACTTAGAAAAATAAAAGGATAGCCTATTCTTTTATTTTAAAGTTTTATAGGGATTTAATTTAAATGTGTTCGAAGAAAAATGCTTGACTACCTCTTCTTTAAAAATAGCTAAACAACAATTCCATGAAAATGGCAAGTTTGACGCACTGGTACATATCAGACCAGTACTAGGAATTTTGGTGATGCTGTATCAGTCCCACAGCAGTCTGATATTGACCACTATAGTCTGGCGCTAGGACTGAAATGGGAATATTTTTGCAAAATGAATTTGTACCATAATTTGCACACTTCCACCCAGCACAATTAGTTTGATTTATTTCAGGCATCATTCATGCATTGATTTTCTCATCTTTTTGATAGTCATTTGTAAATTGTTACATGAACAAAGTAATTTAGGTGTCTGTTCGAATATTCAAATATTTCTCCCAAACCTACTGCAGTAGCTGTTTCAAACTTGACAAACTAAAAACCCTGGAATTCCTGCAAATAATCCCGGAATTGTTGCAGGATTTAAGTATTCCAGTCACAGGGTACACATTGTCTGAGTTACAGTTTGATTGATTTATTTTTTAATTGAATCAACCAGCAGTGAATAGGACAATGCAACAGATGCAGAATCATTTCAATGAATGTAATGTCTTCCAGGCATACACTTTTTTCTGGCTAGAAAATAGGGTTTAACAGGTCAAGCCTTTCACCTCTGGAGTCCTGGGTTCAAATCCCAGTGAGGTCCATAGCAAGGTAGCAGAATGTCCAAATTCTTCAGGCACAGACTTCAAACCTTTCAGAACCAAATCAATTATACATTATAATTAACAAAACACAGAGGTTATAGGCTAGGCTTTCTGTAATAGTTGTATTTTACTTCGGATCTGGTAAGAGATGTTATTAGCTGCGCAACAAAGTAGCTAAGAAGGGGATTTCCAGCGGCAGCTGATGCTGTCACGAGACTGTTCCTGTCCGCACCCGGAAAGTCATTGCTAGAAAAATGTTGGGTCCCGACCAGATCCTTCAGCACATATTGCGTGTGTGCGCGCAGAACTGTTCTGCAACCCTGGTCCACAGTTAACTGGGTTTGGTGGTCCACTTTAAATAACCGCTATAATTGTCAACTTCTCAGTAACTTTGCTTTAAAAATCCATAACAATAGGATTCTATTAGCTATTGACGTATTTGATCAACGAATACAACAGTGAATTAGATTGCTAGAACATAGTACAGTGTTATGATAGCACTAATTATACTGATGCGCATGTACAATTATAAACCTTCAGTAAAAACTTTAACTAACGGGACGCTACTGTAGCCATGACTGGAAAGAGAACATTAATGTTACAGAATTTATAAGGGAAAAAACAACCTGAAGTAAACAAATGTTTTAGCCGATTCCCTCATCAGTGTTGCCAAGTAGACAGACTTTTTGGTCACTGTATTGGCTAAGTGATTTCATTGTTCACATTCGTGTAACTGCTGAGGCTGGATGCAAACAGACCAAACCTTGATCGCTAGTTGAAGTTAAATTTACTTTCTAAATGAAAACCTGCATGCGCCACCCCCTATACATCTATAGACCAAAACCCTGTAAAGTAATAAGGGTGATTTGAACAGATGATTGCAACTCAAGGTCACAGAAACTGGAGAGCAGATTATTTCACAGTAATCTTGACCAGGAATCTAAACTGGAAAATCTCAAATCACTGAGTCACCAACTGAGATGGCTTGAGGGGACAGAGCTCTCAGACCAGGGGAATTCAGAACCTTTACAGTGATGTATGTGGTTGTGAGATAGATATACAACAAGCTACTATATTGCTCAGTTAATCCAGTTGTAATCCCTTAGCTAGTGTCAGGTGCTCTTGCAGTGTGGTTTGATGTGTATTTGAGCAATCATCACGACTTGCACTATGAATAGTACTTTCTGTTTGTGGTTTGTAAAGAAAAGGGAAGTATTTTGAAATAATACATTATTTAAGTAACGCATCTGTATTTTGGAAAATATATACTGCGATTTTGTAAAATAAAAATACTGATAATTCTAGTTAAATGAAAGTGCAGAGGTCTCTATTTTGTGCATGAAGTATGAGAAACTGAGGACAAACCAGTAATGCAAGTCATGTTGCTAAATAAAGCAAATGCTCAGGAAAAGCCCTTTGCTGCATAACCCTGAGGGTTTGATGAAAATCACATGCTTGTGACTCACTTTGGGAACACAGATGAATACAGTACAAAACACTGGAAACAGCAGAACTTGGCAGGTCGTCAGTTGTGGGTTTTTTTTTTTTTTTTTGTCCCACAGAACTTCCCCAGTTTCTGTGTTGGCACAGCTATAAAGGGCTGTGTGCATGACACACTTCCCTTTTTGACATTAAGGTCGTCATTGTTATCAAGGGGGAGTTCAGATGGTTTCTAGACAGTGGAGATATTGTGGGGTCCCCATGCGTCTCTGAAATGGCCACTTCCACTCTTTCAACTGTATTCTAGGTGTGGTGCGACAATGACTAAAGAGGCAGTTCTGTAAAAAAATATATATATTTATATATATTAAAGGATAGAACATTTTAAATAAATACATACATGACAGCTAATTAGCTTAAGTTATTACCTTTTAAAATGAGCTGTTGACGATCACTCTAGGACTTGTAGAACCAGAGAAATGATGTTTGACGTGGCGACTGTCAGTGAAACTGCAGTTCACAGAGCTGAAATGGCGGCTTCCATGTATGAGATGACGTGTAAAAAAAAAAAAAAAACAAGGTTCTGATTTAGCTTAATACATGTTAAACACATTAGGAGGCTGTGTGGTCCAGTGGTTAAGAAAAGGGGCTTGTAACCAGGAGGTCCCCGGTTCAAATCCCACCTCAGCTACTCATTGTGTGACCCTGAGCAAGTCACTTAACCTCCTTGTGCTCCGTCCTTCGGGTGAGATGTAATTGTAAGTGACTGTGCAGCTGATGCATAGCTCACACACCCTAGTCTCTGTAAGTCGCCTTGGATAAAGGCGTCTGCTAAATAAACAAATAATAATAATAAACATTTTGAAATGTGTAACATATTTTGGCATTGTAGTATGCAAAGGGGAAGCGGAGACATTGGCTCTCAGAGTGTAAATGGAAAAATTCAGCAGTAAGGGGGGCAGCATATTAAACGTTTGCACACCACTGACCTAGGCAGTGCTTTGACTGTTTAACAGAACCATATGGTTACAATAAGGGGTGTTCAAACTTGTACATACTAGTAATTTCCAGTCCGATAACCCATACCAAGAAGCACTCCACTGAACACGTAAGTATTATTATTATTATTATTATTTATTTCTTAGCAAACGCCTTTATCCAGGGCGATTTACAATGGTAAGCAAATACATTTCAAGTATCACAGTACAAGTAATAATACAATTAAGAGCAAGTTAAATACAATGACTTTGGTTCAAGCAAGTACAAGTGTGACAAAATACAATTCAATAATACAGCAGATAACAGTGATAGTTACATCAGGATATGATTAAATACAAAATACTACAGATTAAACACTTGGCAGATTACAGTACTCTGAAGTACAGGATTAAATGCAGTAAAATAGGGGACAGATAAGAGCAAATAAAGCGCATTTAAGGAAGGGTGACAAGTGTCCCAGGGGAAAAACAGAGGAGTTCTACAGGTGCTGTCTGAAGAGGTGAGTCTTAAGGAGGCGCCGGAATGTGGTCAGGGACTGGACAGTCCTGACATCTGTGGGAAGGTCATTCCACCACTGCGGAGTGAGGGTGGGGAAGGAGCGGGCTCTGGAGGCAGGGGAGCGTAGAGGAGGTAGAGCCAGTCTTCTAGTGCAGGAAGAGCGGAGAGGTCGAGTGGGGGTGTAGGGAGAGATGAGGGCCTGGAGGTAGCTGGGTGCAGTCTGGTCAAGGCATCTGTAGGCTAGTACAAGAGTCTTGAACTGGATGCGAGCGGTGATTGGGAGCCAGTGGAGTGAGCGGAGTAGCGTGGGCGAAGCGAGGCAGAGAGAACACCAGGCGGGCAGCGGAGTTCTGGATGAGCTGGAGCGGACGGGTGGCGGACGCAGGGAGGCCAGCCAGGAGGGAGTTGCAGTACTCTAGGCGGGAGAGTACCAAGGCCTGGACCAGGAGCTGGGTGGCGTAGTTGGTGAGGAAGGGTTGGATTCTTCGGATGTTGCTCAGGAAGAATCGACAAGTGCGTGCCAGAGTGGAGATGTGCTGGGAATAAGAGAGGCAGGGGTCCAGGGTGACTCCAAGGTTCTTAGCTGAGGAAGAGGGAGAGAGTGTGGTAGATTCCAGAGGAACAGAGATAGAGAGATCAGAGGAGGAGGAGGAGGGAAAGAAAAGGAGGTCAGATTTAGAGAGGTTGAGTTTGAGGTGATGCGAGTGCATCCAGGAGGAAATAGCAGACAGACAGGTAGAGATACGGGAGGGGATGGTGGAGTCAGAGGTGGGGAAGGAGAGGAAAATCTGAGCATCATCAGCATAGAAATGGTATGAGAAACCATAGGATGCGATGAGTAGCAGGGTTTCAAAAAATAACGTTACACATCCCCACGTGTTGCTACAACTGTTTAAATAACGTACCTGTAATTTTAATTCTAATTTTAATCCTGACAACTTTTTGCATGTAACTGTAAAGTCTGTTTTCAAAGCTCTTTTCAAAATGTCTGCTCTAGTGCACTGAGGTTTGAGACCTGTCCTCTAAATCACTGCAGGAAATGCGATTTTATATATATATATATAAAAAAATAAGTGCCCTGGCTTTTCTGTTCCACACCATATCATGGATCGTTATTGCTATCGGTGCACTACAGATGACATTTTGAGAAGAGCTTTGAAACAGACTTTAAAATTATAAGTGTAAAAAGTTGTCAGGATGTTAACAATGAAAAGAAAAGTACGTTGTTTAAACAGTCGTAGCAACACATGGGGACGTATAACGCTGTATTTAGGGCTTCTGATTTTCAGTTTTAACCGATAAAACACCCCTGATACAAAAAAAAATGAAATCGGTGGATAGCCAATAAACACCGGAAAACACCAGAAAAACTGTGGAAATCATTAAATAAATTCACGTTGACTTTACCCTTTTTCCATTAAAAAACAAAACCTACTACAAAAATAATAATAAATACATTTCCCAGTGCTGCTGGGCAATGTCCCACCTTCCTGATTTGTATCTATCATTGATTCGTTCTGAATACTTTAAACCCCGCCCCAACTACTGAGTGACAGCACATTCCTACATTTCTCTTTGAGACTCCTCTTGCGAGATTTAAAACGAGATTACAATCAGGATGATGGCTTGTTAGCAGGATTTAAAGCTGTATTACAGTTAAGATACAGAGGATTTAAAACAGAATTGTGGCAAAATATACAACAATGCCTACACATAAAAACCCCAGAGGAATGTGTCCGTGACCATAGGGATTTCGTTGTGGAAGACAGCAAAGGAAAGAAGGGACAACTTAAGTGTGCAAGTACTGTCGAGTTACTACTATATGTATTTTGACAGAAAAAAAAAACAAACCGCTCAAGCATTTTGGAAAGTAACCAAAAACACTAATTTCATACAGTATATAAAAAACGAAAGCCCCGAAAAAAACTATTTACATAAAACTCGAAAATAGCTAGAAATAAGCACCGAAAAATACAATTAATAAAAGACGAAAAACAGAAGCCCTAGCTATATTTCTCAGAACCCTGTACTTACTCTTTTAATGTGTAAAAGACTACATGGGTACAACACTAATCTCTATTGAATAGAATCAATGCTGAATAAGTACTGGGGGGGGGGGGGGGGGATTATTATTATTTATTTATTTATTTATTTATTTATTTATTTCTTAGCAGATGCCCTTATCCAGTAAACTTCTTTGCAGATTCCCCAGTCTTTCCTTTTGTGTCGACAGTTAGTCTGTCTGCCTTGAATTATCTATATGTTAACTTTTAAACAATAACCAAGTTATTTTTTCAGCTTGGCTCTGTCTTTTAGTTTTTGTTTATTTCTTTTGTTTTCTCACAGGAGTGGCACTCAGTCAGCCCACCATCGGTCCCTCGTTTACAAACACTACAGACAACGGTAACTCTTCATTGACCACCGTCCTTCCTCCTGCCTGCAGTGCTGTGAACACTTCAGCCTGTGTGGCATGCGCCCCAGGAACCCACTACAGCAATGGTGAAGAGCGCACCTTTACTGACTTTGTCATTGAGTAATGCAGAATACCAAGCACTATCACCAGGATGGATTTCTTGACTGTGCTTTTTAGTCTATTTTAATCATTTGAACAGAGACCTGCAACCTACTGTGTGCATGATGTTGTACAAGCCAGTTTGGTAACGAATAAGATTACACATTACCAGTGTGGCTTGTAATTGCTGGCAGTTGTCGGGTCTTGCTAAACTTGTTTGAATGTCTCCTGCTTTTAACACACAGAGACTCTGAACTGTTCGTGTTGTCCAGCCTCTGGCCTCTGTGTATCTCAGGGAGACTGTCTGCCCTGCCCCCGAGGGCACTACCAGTCTCTAGCAGCCCAGGAGCTATGCTTGCCCTGTGCACAGGGCTTCTACACAAAGTAAGTGCAGGACTGTGGTGCTGGGTACAGACACACACACACACACACACTGCCAGCAGGTGTCACAATGGCTGCCCCCCACCCCGCCTCACACTTCTGTGAGTGAGCCGACCTGAACACTCTCTGCAATTCCATCCAGAAAACACTGACAGTTGTGGCAGACCTGTGGTGGCTTTGTGATATTTTTTGGTCAGTCAGAGTTCATGGTGTCTGTGGTGGGATGGGGGGTTGTATTCCAGACACTCTGTGTTAATGGTTTCTTTTGATCAGTGGTCACTACGTGTTGAAGGGTAGTGTATAACATTTGATCATTAAAACAGAATGTAATGATTTTGTAAAAGGTTAATCGCCTCAACATACTGTTAAGGAGATTTCTTTTATTGTGCTGTTTTTTATTTTTTTTACATAAATCTTGTGATTTCGGTGAAGCCTTTTAAAACACATTTTGCATCTTTTACTGCAGTCTGGTTTATTGAACACGTTGTTATTGTCATCAGTTCAACAGGAAGTCCGGTGTGTCGGTCCTGTCAGCCGGGCTCTTACACTAACGCCACTGGGACCGCTGTGTGCAAACGGTGTGCATCAGGTATTGTAATTGTTTAAACTCTATGCATTTGTCCAATGTACAGAGTATCTTTGTATCTCTTCTGCTCATCCTGCATGTAAAACCTGTAATGCACAGCTATCTAAAATATAATCGAACAGTTATGAGTATAAACAAATGTGGAATGTATCCCTCAAGCTGGAATGTTTATTTGTGCTGACTGATGTCACAAGAGATGGCAGTGAGTGAACAGAGTTCTAACCACTGAAAATACTGCTTGTATTTTATCTCTGATCACTCAAAGTGTGGTCTATTAGTACTTGGAAGGTCCCAGCTCCACCACAGACCCGCTGTTTGACAACAAAAAGACAAGACTTGATCAAAGGGTTTTTAGACAAAGCTAAACCACGGCGGATTAGACCTGGATCAAGGGCACAGTTTGAAATAAGGTGGAGAGAGACTTGATACAGAGGGTAGGAAACACTTTCTTACCAAGGAATTGGTGTAGTGAGTCTATCGAATGGGTAACCCAGCCATGCTGTTGCTGCAGAACCATTGGGATCCTTTAAGACCAGTGACTTAATTAAGTAACTCTTGGTAACGAGAATAGTATCACCAAGTCATTTGTTCTTTTTTTCTTTTAGGTTATTACACATCTCGGGAAAATGCGACCTCGTGTGAGCCTTGCCCAAAGGAGACATTCTGCAAGTAAGTGCAGAAAGCAGTTTAATGTGTTGATTACCAAGAGGAAAACCATGGGGGATACTGTGAATGCTGCTCAGTGTTGAGAAATGTCCACTGTGTGCCACGCTTACACTGTGGTAAATGTGGGTGTTTTTCTGAGGCAGTATAATGGAGCTCCATTTGTGCCAAAACTATTCATCAATTAATTCATCAATTTGTGCAGAAAGTCCTAAATTAGTTAAGCAATTCGTCAATCAGTTTGGTGTGCAGAGTGAGATCGGTGGGGTAGATCGGTGTGCAGAGTGATATCGGAGGGGTAGATCGGTGTGCAGAGTGAGATCGGAGGGGTAGATCGTGTGCAGAGTGAGATCGGAGGGGTAGATCGGTGTGCAGGTGAGATCGGAGGGGTAGATCGGTGTGTAGAGTGAGATCGGAGGGGTAGATCGCTGTGCAGAGTGAGATCGGAGGGGTAGATCGGTGTGCAGAGTGAGATCGGAGGGGTAGATCGGTGTGCAGGTGAGATCGGAGGGGTAGATCAGTGTGCAGAGTGAGATCGGAGGGGTAGATCGGTGTGCAGAGTGAGATCGGAGGGGTAGATCGGTGTGCAGGTGAGATCGGAGGGGTAGATCGGTGTGCAGAGTGAGATCGGAGGGGTAGATCGGTGTGCAGAGTGAGATCGGAGGGGTAGATCGGTGTGCAGAGTGAGATCGGAGGGGTAGATCGGTGTGCAGGTGAGATCGGAGGGGTAGATCGTGTGCAGAGTGAGATCGGAGGGGTAGATCGGTGTGCAGAGTGAGATCGGAGGGGTAGATCGGTGTGCAGAGTGAGATCGGAGGGGTAGATCGTGTGCAGAGTGAGATCGGAGGGGTAGATCGGTGTGCAGAGTGAGATCGGTGGGGTAGATCGTGTGCAGAGTGAGATCGGAGGGGTAGATCGTGTGCAGAGTGAGATCGGAGGGGTAGATCGTGTGCAGAGTGAGATCGGAGGGGTAGATCGGTGTGCAGAGTGAGATCGGAGGGGTAGATCGGTGTGCAGAGTGAGATCGGTGGGGTAGATCGGTGTGCAGAGTGAGATCAGTGGGGTAGATCGGTGTGCAGAGTGAGATCGGAGGGGTAGATCGTGTGCAGAGTGAGATCGGAGGGGTAGGTCGGTGTGCAGAGTGAGATCGGAGGGGTAGATCGGTGTGCAGGTGAGATCGGAGGGGTAGATCGTGTGCAGAGTGAGATCGGTGGGGTAGATCGGTGTGCAGGTGAGATCGGAGGGGTAGATCGGTGTGCAGAGTGAGATCGGAGGGGTAGATCGGTGTGCAGAGTGAGATCGGAGGGGTAGATCGTGTGCAGAGTGAGATCGGAGGGGTAGATCGGTGTGCAGAGTGAGATCGGAGGGGTAGATCGTGTGCAGAGTGAGATCGGTGGGGTAGATCGGTGTGCAGGTGAGATCGGAGGGGTAGATCGTGTGCAGAGTGAGATCGGAGGGGTAGATCGGTGTGCAGAGTGAGATCGGAGGGGTAGATCGTGTGCAGAGTGAGATCGGAGGGGTAGATCGGTGTGCAGGTGAGATCGGAGGGGTAGATCGTGTGCAGAGTGAGATCGAAGGGGTAGATCGTGTGCAGAGTGAGATCGGAGGGGTAGATCGGTGTGCAGAGTGAGATCGGAGGGGTAGATCGGTGTGCAGAGTGAGATCGGAGGGGTAGATCGTGTGCAGAGTGAGATCGGAGGGGTAGATCGGTGTGCAGAGTGAGATCGGAGGGGTAGATCGGTGTGCAGAGTGAGATCAGTGGGGTAGATCGGTGTGCAGAGTGAGATCGGAGGGGTAGATCGGTGTGCAGAGTGAGATCGGAGGGGTAGATCGTGTGCAGAGTGAGATAAGTGGGGTAGATCAGTGTGCAGAGTGAGATCAGTGGGGTAGATCGGTGTGCAGAGTGAGATCGGTGGGGTAGATCGTGTGCAGAGTGAGATCGGAGGGGTAGATCGGTGTGCAGAGTGAGATCGAAGGGGTAGATCGTGTGCAGAGTGAGATCGGAGGGGTAGATCGGTGTGCAGAGTGAGATCGGAGGGGTAGATCGTGTGCAGAGTGAGATCGAAGGGGTAGATCGTGTGCAGAGTGAGATCGGAGGGGTAGATCGGTGTGCAGAGTGAGATCGGAGGGGTAGATCGGTGTGCAGAGTGAGATCGGAGGGGTAGATCGTGTGCAGAGTGAGATCGGAGGGGTAGATCGGTGTGCAGAGTGAGATCGGAGGGGTAGATCGGTGTGCAGAGTGAGATCAGTGGGGTAGATCGGTGTGCAGAGTGAGATCGGAGGGGTAGATCGGTGTGCAGAGTGAGATCGGAGGGGTAGATCGTGTGCAGAGTGAGATCGGTGGGGTAGATCAGTGTGCAGAGTGAGATCAGTGGGGTAGATCGGTGTGCAGAGTGAGATCGGTGGGGTAGATCGTGTGCAGAGTGAGATCGGAGGGGTAGATCGGTGTGCAGAGTGAGATCGGTGGGGTAGATCGTGTGCAGAGTGAGATCGGAGGGGTAGATCGGTGTGCAGGTGAGATCGGAGGGGTAGATCGGTGTGCAGAGTGAGATCGGAGGGGTAGATCGGTGTGCAGGTGAGATCGGAGGGGTAGATCGGTGTGCAGAGTGAGATCGGAGGGGTAGATCGGTGTGCAGAGTGAGATCGGAGGGGTAGATCGCTGTGCAGAGTGAGATCGGAGGGGTAGATCGTGTGCAGAGTGAGATCGGAGGGGTAGATCGTGTGCAGAGTGAGATCGGAGGGGTAGATCGGTGTGCAGGTGAGATCGGAGGGGTAGATCGGTGTGCAGAGTGAGATCGGAGGGGTAGATCGGTGTGCAGAGTGAGATCGGAGGGGTAGATTGTGTGCAGAGTGAGATCGGTGGGGTAGATCGTGTGCAGAGTGAGATCGGAGGGGTAGATCGGTGTGCAGAGTGAGATCGGAGGGGTAGATCGCTGTGCAGAGTGAGATCGGAGGGGTAGATCGGTGTGCAGAGTGAGATCGGAGGGGTAGATCGGTGTGCAGAGTGAGATCGGAGGGGTAGATCGGTGTGCAGGTGAGATCGGAGGGGTAGATCGGTGTGTAGAGTGAGATCGGAGGGGTAGATCGTGTGCAGAGTGAGATCGGAGGGGTAGATCGTGTGCAGAGTGAGATCGGAGGGGTAGATCGGTGTGCAGGTGAGATCGGAGGGGTAGATCGGTGTGCAGAGTGAGATCGGTGGGGTAGATCGTGTGCAGAGTGAGATCGGAGGGGTAGATCGGTGTGCAGAGTGAGATCGGAGGGGTAGATCGGTGTGCAGAGTGAGATCGGAGGGGTAGATCAGTGTGCAGAGTGAGATCGGAGGGGTAGATCGGTGTGCAGAGTGAGATCGGAGGGGTAGATCAGTGTGCAGAGTGAGATCGGAGGGGTAGATCAGTGTGCAGAGTGAGATCGGAGGGGTAGATCGGTGTGCAGAGTGAGATCGGAGGGGTAGATCGGTGTGTAGAGTGAGATCGGAGGGGTAGATCGCTGTGCAGAGTGAGATCGGAGGGGTAGATCGGTGTGCAGAGTGAGATCGGAGGGGTAGATCGGTGTGCAGGTGAGATCGGAGGGGTAGATCGCTGTGCAGAGTGAGATCGGAGGGGTAGATCGGTGTGCAGAGTGAGATCGGAGGGGTAGATCGGTGTGCAGAGTGAGATCGGAGGGGTAGATCGGTGTGCAGAGTGAGATCAGTGGGGTAGATCGGTGTGCAGAGTGAGATCGGAGGGGTAGATCGTGTGCAGAGTGAGATCGGTGGGGTAGATCGGTGTGCAGAGTGAGATCGGAGGGGTAGATCGGTGTGCAGAGTGAGATCGGAGGGGTAGATCGGTGTGCAGGTGAGATCGGAGGGGTAGATCGTGTGCAGAGTGAGATCGGAGGGGTAGATCGGTGTGCAGAGTGAGATCGGTGGGGTAGATCGTGTGCAGAGTGAGATCGGAGGGGTAGATCGGTGTGCAGAGTGAGATCGGAGGGGTAGATCGGTGTGCAGAGTGAGATCGGTGGGGTAGATCGTGTGCAGAGTGAGATCGGAGGGGTAGATCGTGTGCAGAGTGAGATCGGAGGGGTAGATCGGTGTGCAGAGTGAGATCGGAGGGGTAGATCAGTGTGCAGAGTGAGATCGGAGGGGTAGATCAGTGTGCAGAGTGAGATCGGAGGGGTAGATCGGTGTGCAGAGTGAGATCGGAGGGGTAGATCGGTGTGCAGGTGAGATCGGAGGGGTAGATCGGTGTGCAGGTGAGATCGGAGGGGTAGATCGGTGTGCAGGTGAGATCGGAGGGGTAGATCGGTGTGCAGAGTGAGATCGGTGGGGTAGATCGTGTGCAGAGTGAGATCGGAGGGGTAGATCGGTGTGCAGAGTGAGATCGGTGGGGTAGATCGGTGTGCAGAGTGAGATCGGAGGGGTAGATCGTGTGCAGAGTGAGATCGGAGGGGTAGATCGGTGTGCAGAGTGAGATCGGAGGGGTAGATCGGTGTGCAGAGTGAGATCGGAGGGGTAGATCGGTGTGCAGAGTGAGATCGGAGGGGTAGATCGGTGTGCAGGTGAGATCGGAGGGGTAGATCAGTGTGCAGAGTGAGATCGGAGGGGTAGATTGTGTGCAGAGTGAGATCAGTGTGCAGAGTGAGATCGGAGGGGTAGATCGGTGTGCAGAGTGAGATCGGAGGGGTAGATCGGTGTGCAGAGTGAGATCGGAGGGGTAGATCGTGTGCAGAGTGAGATCGGAGGGGTAGATCGGTGTGCAGAGTGAGATCGGAGGGGTAGATCGGTGTGCAGAGTGAGATCGGAGGGGTAGATCGGTGTGCAGAGTGAGATCGGAGGGGTAGATCGCTGTGCAGAGTGAGATCGGAGGGGTAGATCGGTGTGCAGATTGAGATCGGAGGGGTAGATCGGTGTGCAGAGTGAGATCGGTGGGGTAGATCGTGTGCAGAGTGAGATCGGAGGGGTAGATCGGTGTGCAGAGTGAGATCGGAGGGGTAGATCGGTGTGCAGAGTGAGATCGGTGGGGTAGATCGCTGTGCAGAGTGAGATCGGAGGGGTAGATCGGTGTGCAGAGTGAGATCGGAGGGGTAGATCGGTGTGCAGAGTGAGATCGGAGGGGTAGATCGGTGTGCAGAGTGAGATCGGAGGGGTAGATCGGTGTGCAGAGTGAGATCGGAGGGGTAGATCGCTGTGCAGAGTGAGATCGGAGGGGTAGATCGTGTGCAGAGTGAGATCGGAGGGGTAGATCGGTGTGCAGAGTGAGATCGGAGGGGTAGATCGGTGTGCAGAGTGAGATCAGTGGGGTAGATTGTGTGAAGAGTGAGATCGGAGGGGTAGATCGTGTGCAGAGTGAGATCGGAGGGGTAGATCGTGTGCAGAGTGAGATCGGAGGGGTAGATCGGTGTGCAGGTGAGATCGGTGTGCAGAGTGAGATCGGAGGGGTAGATCGGTGTGCAGAGTGAGATCGGAGGGGTAGATCGGTGTGCAGAGTGAGATCGGAGGGGTAGATCGGTGTGCAGAGTGAGATCGGAGGGGTAGATCGTGTGCAGAGTGAGATCGGTGTGCAGAGTGAGATCGGAGGGGTAGATCGGTGTGCAGAGTGAGACTGGAGGGGTAGATCGGTGTGCACATTATTTGTGATATAAAAAATATCAGTGGACGAGGTAAACAAAAGATAGTGCAGGGTTTATATCATGTAGTGGATAGTAGTTTGAGAGGTAAATCAGAAGTGTGGAATCCTTCTGGAGTCATAGCGAATGAATATAATGAACATGTGACTGGATTCCTTGCTTGTAAAACCTGTCATTATGTTTTTGTAAACGACAGCCACAAAACTGGCACATCATCTCTGTGAAAGCACAGGTGTAGCTGCCTTTCAACTGGTGGCACGAAAGAAAGAGACAGGCATTTTATAGTAAAGTAAGTAGAGATAGTTAACACGTTACAATGTTAAAATATACACAGACCACTAGAGAAAGCTACCACGCTGTACAGCCTATTGTATAAACTCAATCTGTGGAGAATGGTAGATATCTGCGTGTGAATGTGAGAGTCAGTCGATGCAGGCAGCAGGTAAAGGACAAACACTTGCAGGTTCTGGTCGGGTTGCAGGTCTTATTAAAGCGGGTCAGGTCGCGGGTAAGAAGACGGTGCTGCGGGTTGCGGGTTGGGTCCTGTAGTAGCGAGTCCGGGTCGGAAGCGGGTTGTAAAAATGAAATCCGCGCAGGGCTCTAGTATGACATGTACTGCAATTCTCTATAAAAAGGACTGTTGTGTAAAGACTCATGACAAGACAAGTATATCATTATGTTATCTTGGTTTGAGGCAAAATACAAGACTGTAAATTGTGTCGTTTATACATATCAAGTTAAGGTCGTTGTTATGCAAAGAACAGGGTTTGTTTTTAATTGGAAGTTCAGCATGAGGGAGAAAACAGGGACGTGCGCTCCTCTAAATTCATTTTCAATTCAATGGTGCTTTATTGGCATGACTTACAATAGGAGGTGTTGTCAAAGCAATTATACAATACATACATGTATTTATACAATGCATCATGAATATATATATAAGTACAGTGAAAAAAGTGATAAAATTGATGGGACTGAAATAGTACTGTTAATGATAAATAAATAAATAATCAAGAAAAATAATTAAAATAAATTATAAATATATTATATATGTATATATATATTATATATGTATATATACAACATATTGAAACGTTAGGGCAGCAGGCTCTTTGAGCTAATATATATATATATATATATAATACAGTGGCAATACATTTCCTCTCCTCCCAAGTTGTGCTCCTCATGCAGAGTGTCACTGCGTGTCCCTTTGGTTGTGGCAGGCGGCTACATATTGGGCAGCCAGGGGGGCTGTGTGTCCCTCCCCCAGGAGTACAGCCAGGGGGGCTGTGTGTCCCTCCCCCAGGAGTACAGCCAGGGGGGCTGTGTGTCCCTCCCCCAGGAGTACAGCCAGGGGGGCTGTGTGTCCCTCCCCCAGGAGTACAGCCAGGGGGGCTGTGTGTCCCTCCCCCAGGAGTACAGCCAGGGGGGCTGTGTGTCCCTCCCCCAGGAGTACAGCCAGGGGGGCTGTGTGTCCCTCCCCCAGGAGTACAGCCAGGGGGGCTGTGTGTCCCTCCCCCAGGAGTACAGCCAGGGGGGCTGTGTGTCCCTCCCCCAGGAGTACAGCCAGGGGGGCTGTGTGTCCCTCCCCCAGGAGTACAGCCAGGGGGGCTGTGTGTCCCTCCCCCAGGAGTACAGCCAGGGGGGCTGTGTGTCCCTCCCCCAGGAGTACAGACAGGGGGGCTGTATGTCCCTCCCCCAGGAGTACAGCCAGTTTTTCTGGGTCTGCCATGTTTGGAAAGAGTGGATGGGCATTTAGTATTTTATTACAGAATACTTCCCTTGTTTGGTTGTGTTTCTCACAGTGTAGGAGAAAGTGCATCTCTGTCTCGACCTCTCCTGTCTCACAGTGACCACAGAGCCTGTTCTCTCTGGACAGCCAGGTCTGCCTGTATCTGCCTTTTTCAATGGCCAGGTTGTGGTCACTGAGCCTGTACTTGTTCAGGATCTGTCTCTGCTTCGTATCTCTGACAGTGGAGAGATACTCTGCTAGGGTATAGTTTCTTTTTAGGGCCCGATAACAATCAAGTTTATTTCGGGATTTTGTTTCTATGTCCCAATGTTTCAGATAGGAGTTTTTGGTTTGTTTTATAATTTGGTTTACTCTCATTGGGGGCTGATAAGCAGTGTTGACCTGAAGCTGGTTTGTGTTGGCATTAGTGGGGATCAGTGCAGTGAGCTTCAAGGCCAGCAGACTTAGGGGACTCTTTTCAGGGCTGAGCTCTTGGGTTTGTAGGGCCTTATATTGGAGTGAGTCTGACTCACTTTTCTTTAGATGCATCCAACATTTGAGTGCTCTTTTCTTAATATTTATAAGTGTCGGGTAGCGGCCTAATTCCGCCCTGCATGCGTGATTTGGTGTTTTTCTTTGCACCTGTAGTATGTTTTTGTGGAGTTCAGCATGCAGGGTTTCGATTGGGTGTTTGTCCCATTTAGTGTAATCCTGTTGACTGAGTGGACCCCATACCTCACTACCATACAGCGCAATGGGCTGGATGACGCTGTCAATTAATTTTAGCCATATTTTGACAGGTATATTAATTTTATAGAATCTTCTTTTGATGGCATAAAAAGCTCTTCTGGCTTTTTCATTTAGTGCATTTCCTGCCTGGTTAAAGCTCCCTGACGCGATGATAGTCAGGCCCAGGTAAGTGTAGTTTGTGGTGTGTTCTAGGGTGGTGTTGCCTAGGGTGAAGTGGTATCTGTTTCCCTGAGATCTGGCCTTTTTTTGAAAAATCATTATATTGGTCTTTTTAAGGTTTACTGCCAAGGCCCAGGACTGACAGTACTGCTCCAGTAGTGACAGGCTCTGCTGCAGCCCCTGCTCTGTTGGCGACAGCAGGACCAGATCGTCTGCATAGAGCAGGAATTTGAGTGAGGCCAGGGGCTGCAGACTGTTCCAGCATCATTGCTAACTCATTGATGTAAATACTGAACAGTGTTGGTCTCAGACTGCAGCCCTGTCTCACCCCAAGCCCCTGAGTGAAGAATTCTGTCCTTTTGTTGCCAATTTTAACTGCACACTTGTTTTCTGTGTACATTGATTTTATTGGGTTTAAGTGCCTGGAGCTTCTCAGTTAACTCTTGTAGGGTGATTGGCGCATCAATTGTATTTTGGTTATCTTTAATTGATTGTTCTAGTAATTTCAGTTTTTCTCTAGTTAAATTTTGTTTATTTGTTAGATCTTTTTGTTGTATATCTTTATAAAGGGGTTCCTAAATAATTTTTCCAAATTGTTCCATTTTGTATTGTTAATTCTTGTTGTTTTGTTGAGTTTAAATTATTCCACATTTCCCAGAACAGGTTTTGGTCGATAGATTTTTCTATGTCTGTGAGGGTTTTGTTTGTGTGTTTTTATTTTTTCTGTTTGAGGGTGTGTTTGTAGTGTTTTAAGGTCTCACAGTACCTCAGACGTAAATCTGAGTTTTGTGGTTGATGGTGTTTTTGATTAGATAAATGTCTTTAGATTTGTTCGTATGGATTTACATTCATCATCAAACCATTTTTGTGTGAGTTTTTGTTTCTGGTTTATTTTCTTTTTGTTTTTTTTTAGATTTGCCATCATGGCTACATTTTCAAATATGTTATTGATGTGTTTAACTGCCAGATTTAGTTTTGTCACATTTGGTTGGTGCTGTGTGTTGAGGAAAGTGTTCATGAGGTTAGTCGTTTCCATAGAACTGATTTGCTTTGTTAAATTCCTCTGTGCTGTTTGGAGCCCATCTGTATGTTTGATTGAGATTGTACAGCTTACTGGGCTCCTGCTCCTTCTCCTGCTGCAGGTCCTTCATCTCGCTCGTCCGCTCGTTGATGGCCACCCTATTCTCTCGCTTGAGCTGGCTCACCTCATCTCTGAGCAGCTGGGCGATGCTGGTTTCCGTGAGCCTGGCCAGTGTGAGTTCTGTAAACTCCACAAACTCCCGTATGTGCTGGGGGTCGTGGGGGTGGGCAGGTTGGTGTCGGGTGTTGTGCTGTCTGAGGTTGGAGCTGAATCTTCAGGGTCGGTGTTCTTTCGGTCGTTGGATGTAGTTTTCTCTTTCTCTGCCGCCTCTTTTAGTTTATAGGTTTTTTTCGAAGGAGGTCAGGCTAGCCTCACTGCCCTGGATCAACACAGTTCCACTGTGGTAGACATTAATATTCAAGACTGTGCTGTCCGGGTCAGAGTCTTCTCTTACAAGGATTTATCTACCTTGGCAGATCCCTCTTTTTGTAATGTTGTTGTATTTCTTACACACAGCAGTGTGCCAGGCTTGGAGGTGTTCAGTGTAGAAGATGAGGTTGCTTTTCATCTTGTCTCCTGTCCCAAAGTAGTCTGTGTACAGACACTCCGGGTTCTCTCTCAGCACGCTCAGTTTGTGCTGCTTCCTGTCCTGTGCACTGCTCAGTTTAGCAGGATACTGGATCTCCCTGCTCTCTGCACGCTGACTGGTCTCCATGGCAACCGGGAGAAGTTCTACAATTTGTTGCAATTTCAAACTGTCACTGCCAACTGCTGCTTCTCTTAAAAGTAAACAAGTTTTTTTAAAAGCAAACTACTACTGAACTTTTAATTTTTGTAGTATTTTCTGTATTTATTAATATAAAATTATAAAATAAAATGATGGTAGTGTAAAAGGCTTACCTCTACCTCTGTAATTTTCTTCTTTTTTTTCTTTTTTCCCTTTCCTTCTTTTCTTTCTTTAAATGTCTCTTCTCTTCCTTGAATTCTCTTCTTTCTTTTCTTCCTTCCCTTTCCTTCTCTGTATTCTGTTTCTTTTGGTCTTGGGATCTTCTTTTGGTGTTTTTATAACATTTAACCAAATTTGTTCCCCTTATTTTTTCATATTAAGTTAAATACTACTTTAAGTACTATTTTGCATATATTTCTGTTATTAAATTGGCATTTTATTTCACTAAGAATCAATATAGATTTAAATTTTCAGGAGCTCATATTTTCGGTGACTTCTTTCTTTCTTTCTTTTTCTTTCTTTCTCCTCTTCTCTTTCTTTCTCTCCCTCCCTTCTCTCCTCTCTCTCTCCCCTCTCCCCCCTCTTCTCTCTCTCCTCCCCTCCTGTCCCCTAACCTCCCCCCTCTCTCTCTCTCTCTCTCTCTCTGTACAGTGTGCCTTGTATCATGTTACTGTTGCAGTGTGTAATCCTATGACCGTGAAATTCAGTCCTGATGGGTGTTTTCCCCTTCCTCCTCCCTCTTCAGCACTTCAGGCTGTGTGCGGTGCTGGGGATGTCCTCTTGGGAAGGAGTCTCTGCAGATCGCCTCTACAGAGTGCACACCGTGCCGGCCAGGTAACCAGCAAGAACCACCGCCAACAAAAACAGCCCCACTTTAGACAAAACTTCACAAAGTTCCATAGAGTAGCTTGGGTAGTGGAGCACTCCAAATTTCACTAGGTATGTTGTGTATGACTGCCCACTAATCTCATTTCAGTTGTGATTTAAGGATTCAAACCCCAGTCTTTAGAGGTGAAAGACTATTCTATTCATCAACTGCCTTTGTTACAGGATATGTACATTCCAATTGTAATTTTTGATGTAACTAGGTGAGGACCTTCTTCAGAATATCAGTATCTTGGATATATCCCATCTTTAGATATATCTCGAGAACCACTTATACAATTGTGATTAAACTTCATAAGGAAGATGGAAATAACAGCTTGATCCATTCGTGGTTTTACTATGAGTTTAATAACACACACCTGAGCTTGTTAACTATAAACTGGCGAATGAAACAGCTGTGCAGTATGAGTCTTATTTCCACCCCTGTTGTCTGTCCATAAGTATGTCACACTTTTTGACATGTACTGTTTACTTCTATATTATAGCTTTGGCATTGGGGATATGCCCCACACTATCATACCAGTTTTTCTCAAGTCCAAACATGAGGAATGAATGAAATACAAAGGGGTCTCTGACCTCAGCCCAGGTGGAGCTCTGGCACTCCGCTGTGATTTTCAAGTAACTGCACTGACCCCAGGCCGCACTGCATCCAGACTGGGGCTCTTTCATTGTAATTTCCTCTCCTGCGCAGGTATGCACAGGGGTCCCGAGGAGAGCATGTGCCGGATCTGCAGTGTCGGCTATTACCAGATCAAGTGGGGGCAGGAGAAATGCGACATCTGCCCCAAGGAACACTACTGCCCTGTGAGTGTCTCCATTCCTGCGTGCTACATCATGAACAGGGGCTGAGAGAGAGACGCATTCATGACAAGTATTGATAGTTTAGGCCAAGTTCAAAAGGAGTTCAATGACTCAAAATAGTTGTGTACAATCTCCAAACCCTTAGAAACAAGAGCAAAACAAAGTTTTGTTTTGAAATATCAGGTGACTACAGTTACATAACAACCACCACCACAGCAACAGCAGGCATGTATGGAATGCTTCTTCATGGACTGTGCTGCAGGGGCGATGGCGGAGGCTTCCACTTTGCTAACTGATGTCACAAGGTGGTTGGGAGTGTAGTGAGTTCTAATTGCTGAAGGTAGCGTCTTTCTTTTAACAGGCAGTTCTGAGTTAAAAAGTGACATGAAAATCAATTGTACTGCGTTTACACTGACCGGAGTCTGCTGGCTCTAAAGATTCTTGTGGTTGAAGTTCCTGTTTACATTGACCTCTGAGTCAGCTGTATGTTTTCTCATAGTCCCTACACTGAAGTGTACAACTAATGATTAGTAGGTGAGCACACACCACACACAAACACAATTAGAGAGCTCATTATGGTATGTTTATCCTGAATAAAATATTGTATTTGGGTTTCTGTACATTGTGGAGAAAAACATCCAAGGACAACGAATACAATGAACTTTGAAGATCCTGGGTTGGTAAGGCATAAGGGAGTCTCGGAAGTAGCCAGATGTCAAGGTGGCACTTCGACCATTTGGTTTCAGTGCTGAATGTATGAAAGCGTGTTTGAACCTCCTGTAATCCTATGATTTTCCAGAGCCCTGACGTGAATCCGATCAAGTGTCCGAACGATGCCTTCTGTCCTGAGGGCAGCACCTCGCCTGGATACTGCATGGAGACCTTCTTCAGGAAGTCCGGAGAGACGTGCGAGCTGGCACCCGTCACCATCACCCTGCTGGTCATTGCAGCCGGGAGTGAGTGCACCCAGCGGGACCTTCTTTAAAGAATAATTCCATGAATCTCACCTGCTATGCACTTCCATTTGTTATAGAGGAGTGTTGAAAGATAATAAAAATATCTGGTGCTACAATTGTCCCCACCTTAAACTACTTTTTTCCAGTTGTTAGCCAACCAGCTGCTTCTCCTCTTGACTTGAGTGCTTTGACTAAGGCATCGAAAATGATCACTTTTAACGTAATGCAGTACCAGCTGTCACGATGTACAATGAAATGAGATTGCATTGCTTGTTATAATGTGGTTCTGTGTGTCAATGTCAGATGTTAAAAATCTAATTATAATGTGTTGATCTGTGAGCTAAGTGCAGACTTTGGCAGGTGGGGGGGGGGGGGGGCGGGGAAACAAAACATTGATTATTTTCTACACAAAGTGTTCAAAAGCATTGAGAAGAACAGTCTTCTGAATTCAGCTTGGTGAAACCTCCCCCAGTCCAGATCTAAAGAAACGGAACGTTTGTGACATGCTGTGATTGTAATGAAGGTTAATTTAAACACGGTGTGTGTGCGGAATTGGGTACCTTGTTCTTTAGCTGTTTTTTTAAGCCACTAACTTGCAAGGTTTTTACTCCTCATGATGGCTTCAGTTAACAGCAGCTGTTTCTCGTTTTCCCGCAGTGGCGCTCCTGTTTGTGATCCTGCTGGTCCTGAGGCGGAGGAAGGAGTCCGATGCCGAGCTGGCCGTGTCGCGGGCCCCGCTGCTGCGTAAGGCTCAGTCCCCGGGACGTGTGTATGGCATGGCCTGGGACGCAGAGCCTGTCTACGCTGGCTGGTAGAATGTGCAATGCGTTCTCCAAGCTCTGGAGCATTTTTCTATCAAAATAAAAAAAACTGTTAAGATCTCTTCCGAATGCCTGGAACATATTGACAGCCACTGACACCCACCAGTGAACCCGGAAGAGATTTTCTTTGTGAATTTTTTTATTTGCAGTAAGAGAGCAGACTGTCTAAACGTTAGTGTTATGTTTTTGTTTACTGCTCTGTAAGTGGGTTGCATTCTCAACCCGTTCTTTTTTGTACAGTATTTGTTTTTTTACACTGACTTTGCACTGAAATACCACTCAAGTCTTAATCGTGCCAGATATGAACATTGTTTTCTGGGAATGTTATTGCTTGAAGCAATGGTTTCAAGGCGTTCCGGTCAAGAAGAACCTTGTTTTTGCAGAGTTCCTGACTTTTAAAAGTGCTTGCCTCCATTATTTTTGATCTTCTTACATCCAAGAGCTGCAGTCTCAAAGCTGTGTGTTTGAACAGCTGATAAGAATATATTTTGTGCTTGACTTTCAACATGGCATGCCTGTTTATTTTTCAGCAATATAGATGTAATCCATAATATACCTCTCTTTAAAAGGAAATAAAACTATGCTTGTATGGGATGAGGTACTGTCCCCTTTGTAAAATAATTTCACTAATTTAAGAACTGGATTACGGTTGAATCACTGGCTCCTATTTTCTCTAGAAGCATATTATTATTTTTCCTCTTGGCTATAGTTGTAAATATTCTGCATGTGTTTTGTCCAAACACTGACACGATACACTCATAGAGAAATTGTATTTAATTTACACTTCTCCCTTGTTTGTGATTAATTTGAGAGTAAGTATTTATTTAGTACTTTTCAGACTTTATTACCCCTGCAGGGATGTGTCGAATGTAGACTTCTGCTTTTTCTTTGTAAGTTATTGAATTACCAATGAAATGAATATATGGAGGCGCCTGTCCATCCAGATGTCACCTTCACTTTTAATGTTATTTTTCTGTACAAATGATTGAGAGTACCACAGTGTAATACATACACGCTGGTGTTCTGCCTTCTGTAAGCTATACACTTGATACACTTGTTATGGATTCTGTCCTGTTTTGTCTCCTGTTGCATTGTGGTTAAGATGCTCGGTTCATGCCCAGCCTTCGCTCTATTACATTTACAACACAAAATGCTAAAGCTCCTTAGCTGTTTAAGTTCATTAAAACTTGATTTTGTCTGTTTTTTTTCCTAATGTGGCTCCAACCACACATTTGTTACAATGTTAAATACAATAATTTTGATTGTAAATAAAAGCTAATGAATGTTGTCTGATGGGTGTACTTCCATCATTCCAAGACACTGGGTGCAGTGGTTTTATTTTGATTTTACTGATCACTATGTAACACAATTTTTGTTCCTGGGTAGTGTGTGTTATTTCCTAATTGCTTATGCCTCAAAAGTATAGAAAATGGCTATTACTCCCCACAAACTTTGCTTTTGTGACCAGGACAATGATAAAAATGGATTCATATGTTGAAAACAACATATGAATCCAAATTAACATGTATTTATACTAAAGTAATACAATACAAAAATGACTACAAAAGATTTAGAAGTGAGTAGTTTTTCGAGATTTACGATTATACTGTAAATCACTTTCACGAATCAGCCCCCAAATGTAGTCTCCCATCATGTTCTCGTTATACTGTCCTTGGTAGCGGCGTTCAAAGTCCAGTATATCCTGGTGGAAGCGCTCGCCTTGCTCCTCTGAGTACGCTCCCATGTTCTCCTTGAATTTATCAAGATGAGCATCAAGGATATGGACTTTGAGGGACATCCTACAGCCCATTGTGCCGTAGTTCTTCACCAGAGTCTCAACCAGCTCCACATAGTTTTCGGCCTTGTGATTGTCCAAGAAGCCCCGAACCACTGCGACAAAGCTGTTCTAAGCCGCTTTCTCCTTACTAGTGAGCTTCTTGGGGAATTCATTTCACTCCAGGATCTTCTTTATCTGTGGTCCGACGAAGACACCGGCTTTGACCTTTGCCTCAGACAGCTTAGGGAAGAAATCTTGAAGGTACTTGAAGGCTGCCGACTCCTTATCTAGAGCTCTGACAAATTGTTTCATAAGGCCCAATTTGATGTGCAGTGGTGGCATCAGCACCTTCCGGGGGTCCACCAGTGGCTCCCACTTGACGTTGTTCCTCCCCACAGAGAACTCGGTCCGCTTGGAAGGGTCCACCATGCAGAAGTAGCAGTTGCTTGAGTGGTCAGTGGGTTCCCGCCAAATTCTTGGGATAGCGAACTTCATGGCTCTCTTTTCCCCTCTGTACCATCCTACAAAAATACATTTATTTCACCCATGACTAATGTGTAAGAGATTCTCGCAACATTTTTCATATATGATATATTTTTTCAATAACATTGAAAATTGTAAAACATTTTAAAATTAAAAACTTTTACAATTTTAAAAATTTTAACAAATTTTATAACATAAAATTCCGAGCAACAATTGTCCATCTTACCTTCCAGAGTTTTTTTGCAGTGCTCGCAGGTGAAATGAGGTGCCCAGGGTTTGTCTTGATACCCGACAGGCATGCCGAAATATGCTTTGTAGGCCTCACACATCTTAGCAGATGCTTCCACGGAGTACTTTTTCGCTCTTGTCTTGATAAATTGGCCGCAGACATAGCAAAATGCGTCTGCCGGATGCTTGCAGCCTCTTGATGCCATCTCAGAAAAATGCAGATATGTATCCACTTAGGCAGCTGGAACTAAACTGAACTGGTGGGCTTAAGGCCCCTGTATTTATACTACTATTTATATTACTGGAAAGTTCTAGAAAGTTCTAGAAGTTACTCCAAGTTTACTCAGCACTGAATCTACCTGGAATGTTCTGGAAAATAGGTAAATTTCAAAATATCACTGTCCTGGTCACAAAAGCAAAGTTTGTGGGGAATAATAGCCATTTTCTATACTTTTGAGGAATAAGCAATTAGGAAATAACACTTACTACCCAGGAACCAAAAAAAAAAAAAAAAAATGGTTACACATTTCAAGAATCACAGTACAAGTATTAATACAATTAAGAGCAAGATAAAATACAATGACTTTGGTTCTAGCAAGTACAAGTATGTGACAAAATACGATTCAATAACGGAGCAGATAAGTGTCAGTCATAGTTACATCAGGATATAATTAAATACAAAATACTACAGATTAAATAACACTTGACAGATTACAGTACTCTAAAGTACAGGTTTAAATGCAGTAAAATAGCGGGCAGATACGAGCAAGTAAAGCGCATTTAAGGAAGAGTGATAGTGTCTAGAGGGAAAAGAGTTCTACAGGTGTTGTCTGAAGAGGTGAGTCTTGAGGAGGCACCGGAAGGTGGTCAGGGACTGGGCAGTCCTGACATCTGTAGGAAGGTGTCACAAAAACGTCCGGAGTGGGTGGCGTCAGACCAGAGCCAGGAAATAAACAACAGAGACTTGGGGTTTTGGTGAGGCTGAGCGCATGATCGCGCTCAGCATTTAATAAACAGAACAGAAAATAAAAGGTTTTAAACACAACACAAAACAGGACACGGCACTTCACGCCAAAATAAACAGACGAACAAAACGGACTAGACAGTGCACAGACAGACGAACAAAACACGGTGAGCAGATAACACTAATATTTACGCTTTTTCACTTTTAGTTACTCCTCTCTCTCCCGTTCTCCACTCACCGAACACCTAACCCCAACTGCAAGAAATGTGCGTCTATATATACTATTGTGCTAGGATTCAATTACTAATTAATTATTCACTTGAATCCCAGCACGTGAATTAATTCTGTGCAACCCCGTGCTCACATATTACATTTAACCAGCACGTGAAGTGATTTGTGCCCTCCTCGTGCCTAAATACAAATCTACACTTATTAAATCACACGTGAAACACAGACCCGTTTATATCCCGTGTACCAATCTATACACCAACATTAACACACGCAACATACAACACATAACACACAAATGCACACAAGGGCAGGGCGCATTGCCACAGAAGGTCATTCCACCACTGCGGGGCAAGGGTGGAGAAGGAGCAGGCTCTGGAGGCAGGGGAGCGTAAAGGAGGTAGAGCCAGTCTTCTAGTGCAGGAAGAGCGGAGAGGTCGAGTGGGGGTGTAGGGAGAGATGAGGGTCTGGAGGTAGCTGGGTGCAGTCTGGTCAAGCCATCTGTATGCTAGTAATAGTATTGAACTGGATGCGAGCGGTGATCGGGAGCCAGTGGAGTGAGCGGAGCAGTGGAGTTGCGTGGGAGAAGCCAGGCAGAATAATAGTATGTGTTGATCAGCAATAGTTTCCATGTGTTTGCTTCACAAACAATTCTGTAAAAAAAGAGAAATACAGAGACTCAAATGCAGGAAAAAACCTGCCTGATGGCAATAAGGCAGAAGAGTTCAAAGTTCATTCAAAACATACAATGTTATAGGTTATTATCATAACCCTAGTTCCCTGAAATAGAAATATAACCATTACTGCATGGGTGTTTACCTTCTAAAGACCCGAATCCTGAATATTCTGGTGGAATGGGCAGTGAGTTTTTCTGGAGGAGTCACGTTGGCCCGCTCCTAGGCAGTCCTGACTGTCTGTTTAAACAGGGCTTGACCATGGGACTTCGCCCCATAGCAGACAAAAAATTTTTGGGACTGCCTCCAACCTTTTGTCCTGTCAGCGTAGTACACCAGGGCCCGCACTGGGCAGAGCGTATGAAGCCGTCGCTCCTTGTCAGACTGTAAAAGGAGGTGGATAGGACAAGTCGTGGGGTTGAACCCACAAACCACATCGGAAATATGCCCCTCTTGTACCCGTACTGGGAACATGTGGACGCTGCTGTGGCATTTTCTAGAGTGTCAATAACGCAGTTGGGCAGACCCAGATGGTTCAAATGTAGCTGTTCAGGGGCCAGACCCTACACTGCAGGTTCAATGGGTCCGGATGCCATAATGTCCCCCGTGCCTGACTGAGCAGGTCGCAGCACGTGGGAAGTCTGCACGGCTGGCTGCTCAGGAGCTGCATCAAGGTTGAAAACCAGACTCTCCTGGGCCAATAGGGACTACTAAGAAAACCTTGGCCCGGTCCTGCCTGATTTTCTCCAGTCGCAGCAGGAGCATGGCGAGTGATTGAAAGGCATATGACAGTTGCCTCGGCCATTTATTATGGAGAGCCAGAGAGGACAGTGGGTCGATTCCCAGGAAGCAAAGCGATCTATCTCTGCTCTCCCGATCTTCTCTCAAATAAGGCTCACCATCTCGGGGACTCTCCTTGAGAGGCGGTCTGCCGCCCAGTTTGTCATTCCGGGAAGATGTACTGCCTGCAGTGAGAGGAGGTTTCTCATGTGCCCACAGCGAAAGCTTGCGGGCCACGTGATGGAGACTGAGCGACCTCAGGCCACCCTGGTGGTTTATGTAAGCCACCACTGTTGTGTTACCCGTATGGACAAGCACGTGTCTCCCTTGAACCTCCTGCAAAAAATGCTGCAATTGGTCTCCCAAGTGGCTCATCCAGTAAAAGCACTCGCGTAGAGTGCAGGATGCGCTCTATAGTCTGGACGTCGTCAGTTCGAGTCCAGGCTATTCCTTTGCCGACCAAGGACGGGAGCTCCCAGGGGGTGGTGCACAATTGGCCAAGCGTCACCCGGGGAGAGGGAGAGTCAGGTCGGCCAGGGTGTCCTCGGCTCACCGCCACCAGCGACCCCTGTAGTCTGGCCAGGCGCCTGCGGGCTTGTTGTAAGCTGTCCAGAGCTGGGTTGTCCTCCAATGCTGTAGCTCTGGGTGGATGCACGGCGAGTCTGCAGTGTGAAAAAAAGTGGTTGGCTGATGACACACACTTTGGAGGACAGCGTGTGCTCGTCTTCGCTGCTCCCGAGTCAGCGAGGGGGTGGTAGCGGTGAGCTGAGCTAAACAAAAATAATTGGACACTATAAAAATGAGGAGAAAACAACAAAAAAACGAAATTGGAGACTACTAAATTTAAAAAAAAAAATAAATAAATAAAATAAAATAAATGCTGCAAGGCCAGGCAAACTGCATGCAGCTCCAAAACATTTATGTGGCGACCTTGCAAACGGGGGTTCCACACCCCCTGTGCTCCCCTGCCATTCAACACAGCGCCCCAGCTCAGGCTGGGCGAGTCCGTGGTGACAACCTCCCTTCTGGTGACACTGCCCAGCGTAAGCCAGCAGGTCAGAATGGTATCAGGACAGTACCGGGTTCAGGAACAGTACAACGGAACCAACAGCCCTGTTGGAACCAGGACAGTACTGGGTCGGTACAGTACGGTAACCTCGGTACCAGGTCGGGAACAGTGACCTCGGTACTGGTACAGTACGGGTCCACCGGTTCGCAGTTATCGTGGGTAGCACTGTACAGGGATGCCCACTTGCGCAATCTACTGCTAAAGCCACTCGGTCAATACTCGCACGAGACTGAGGGAAGCCTGTTTGTTAGAGATACTAACAGCAAAGCAGTAACTAAAACGGCAGCAAGATACTGTGTAATGAGACTGCAAGCGATCTCAATCTGAAGCACATATCTTGTCCCAGAAAAAATCTCTTCTGTAAAAAAAAAAACGAGAAAAATATTTCTCCACAGAAAACAGTAATAACACAGTAACAGTTCAGAAAATAAACATCTCTTAACTCAAAATGAGAATTGTTATTTAACTCCAGCCGGAGCTAAGCAGCCCGTGAGGAGAGCACATGTCAGCAGTTATGTTGATCCCTGGGAAGGACTGATTCACGCTGCGGGACGTAACAAACAGGCTGTAGTGCACAATATACACGCAATTCTATATATATAAAAAACTATTACAGTGTAAATAAATTATGTAACGCACAGTAATTTGCTAAATTTATAGTCATAAGCAACAAGCACTTATCTGATACCAGACTCCTCCTGTAAGATCTGTGCTCGCAGTCCTTTATGCCCTCGGGGGCTGGCATGACTGCGTCACTGGCTTGGCTAAGTGGCTTTGGTATTGAATATTCAGGTTTCGGGCTCTTTAGGAGATGGACACCCATGCGGTAATGGTTACACTTCATACTTGAACTGGGCGTTTCACTGGTAGCCAGATCAGACAAACTGAACATGATCATAATTCAGGTTTTTGGATGCAGGGTCCTGGAATACAAGTATATGTACAATTTATACGTAAATCCACTAAAATTAGCTTGGAAGATTATTTTATAAATGTAGTCCTTCAAACAACTTTACTTAATTAGTGAGAAGTTATTTTCGTGTTTTTTTTTTTTTAATTGTTCATGTTCCACAAACCAAACAATCCAGACGGCCCAATTGTATCAGCCTGTTCCTGTCCAACAGAACTGATCTCCAAATTTCTTGATGAAATCTTCAAACCCCTTGTTGAATCACTGCCTTCCTATGTTAGACACATTTTCTAAAACAATTGGATAATTTCAAAGAACAGCACCCTTGTGATAATATTATTATTTTTACAATGGACATTAAAAGCCTCTACACGGTTATACCAAATAATGAAGGGTTACTTGCAATAAAGCACTTTCTTGATGAATGGATAGTGAAAGAACCTCCAACAGATATCCTTCTGAGACTGGCTGAACTTGTGCTCACATTGAATTGTTTTTCCTTTGATGGTAATTTTTACACTCAAGTAAGGAGTGTTAGCATGGGAACTAAAATGGGACCATCATATGCTTGCCTTTTTGTGGGATCAGTTGAAAACCAATTTTTTACAGCAATACAATGAAAACACACCTAAACTATATCTTGGATACATTGATGACATCTTTGGAATTTCCATCAGCTCCAGTGAGGATTTAAAACAGTTCATTCAGTCAGGAACAAATTTCCACCCAGCCCTGGATTTCACATGGAACATATCAGAAACTGGCAATAGTATATCTTATATATCACTGTTTTCAATTCCACCATTAACAACACTGTCTACTACAAACTAACTGATTGGCATTCATATCTGCAGTATGACTCCTCACACCCTAAGGATTGCCGTGACTCGATTCTCTATTCACAACTGTTAAGACGTATTTGCAGTGATGATCAAGATTTCTTCACCAAGAGCGAGGAAATGTGTGCGTTTTTTGGAAATTGTGGCTTTCCGGACAAGATCACCACCAAAGCTAAATCCCGCATTTCAACTATAAATAGAAAAAATGCTTTATATAATAACAATATACAACACACATGATAGAATCCCTCTGGTCCTCACTTACCACCCGACCAACAGAAAGAAACAGACAACTGTGCAAAGAAACTTTACAATTTTACAACAAGTCCCATCTGCAGCGCCTATTTTCAAGACTCCCTCCTTGATGTCATATAGAAGAGACAAGAATATAAGAGGATATGTGGTACACAGTGCTATTCGTCCTTCTGGGGAACCTTTGAAAGGCACATATCCATGTAATAGACCACAATGTAATACCTGTAAATACATTAATTCTGAAACTGAGATTAAAGGCACTAAATCTTCATTCAACATTCATGAACATTTTACATGTACCTCTAAAGGAATAGTCTACTGTATTATCTGCAAGAAATGCAACAAATTGTATTTTGGGGAAACTAAAAGGCGTTTAGCAGACCGGTTTGTAGAACACTTAAGAAGCATTCACATTAACACCACTGCATTTCCAGTAGCCCGTCACTTCAACAGTGATGATCACACTGCTGAAGACATCACAGTCTGTGTGATCAATCAGTGCTATGGAACAAATGTTGCTCGGAAATACAAACTGGGAACATTGGAACCTCTGGGAATGAACATTCTATTCTAATAATCATGACATCATCCACAGAATGTTTGTATAATTACAATTCTTGAATAACAAGTTTACTGCACTGTGTTTACTTTTCTTTTTAAACAGCTGAAGGGCTTTTGCCCAAAACGTCCTGAAAATAAAATATTTTTTAATCTTTTAAACTTTGTGTACCTCTAAAAAAAACCTTTTCTTTCATATGCCTTCAATTTTGTACACTGCAGTTTTTTGTATTTTTTAATTATTTATATATATATATATATATATATATATATATATATATATATATATATATATATATATATACAGTGCCTTGCGAAAGTATTCGGCCCCCTTGAACTTTGCGACCTTTTGCCACATTTCAGGCTTCAAACATAAAGATATGAAACTGTAATTTTTTGTCAAGAATCAACAACAAGTGGGACACAATCATGAAGTGGAACGAAATTTATTGGATATTTCAAACTTTTTTAACAAATAAAAAACTGAAAAATTGTGCGTGCAAAATTATTCAGCCCCTTTACTTTCAGTGCAGCAAACTCTCTCCAGAAGTTCAGTGAGGATCTCTGAATGATCCAATGTTGACCTAAATGACTAATGATGATAAATAGAATCCACCTGTGTGTAATCAAGTCTCCGTATAAATGCACCTGCACTGTGATAGTCTCAGAGGTCCGTTTAAAGCGCAGAGAGCATCATGAAGAACAAGGAACACACCAGGCAGGTCCGAGATACTGTTGTGGAGAAGTTTAAAGCCAGATTTGGATACAAAAAGATTTCCCAAGCTTTAAACATCCCAAGGAGCACTGTGCAAGCGATAATATTGAAATGGAAGGAGTATCAGACCACTGCAAATCTACCAAGACCTGGCCGTCCCTCTAAACTTTCAGCTCATACAAGGAGAAGACTGATCAGAGATGCAGCCAAGAGGCCCATGATCACTCTGGATGAACTGCAGAGATCTACAGCTGAGGTGGGAGACTCTGTCCATAGGACAACAATCAGTCGTATACTGCACAAATCTGGCCTTTATGGAAGAGTGGCAAGAAGAAAGCCATTTCTTAAAGATATCCATAAAAAGTGTCGTTTACAGTTTGCCACAAGCCACCTGGGAGACACACCAAACATGTGGAAGAAGGTGCTCTGGTCAGATGAAACCAAAATCGAACTTTTTGGCAACAATGCAAAACGTTATGTTTGGCGTAAAAGCAACACAGCTCATCACCCTGAACACACCATCCCCACTGTCAAACATGGTGGTGGCAGCATCATGGTTTGGGCCTGCTTTTCTTCAGCAGGGACAGGGAAGATGGTTAAAATTGATGGGAAGATGGATGGAGCCAAATACAGGACCATTCTGGAAGAAAACCTGATGGAGTCTGCAAAAGACCTGAGACTGGGACAGAGATTTGTCTTCCAACAAGACAATGATCCAAAACATAAAGCAAAATCTACAATGGAATGGTTCACAAATAAACATATCCAGGTGTTAGAATGGCCAAGTCAAAGTCCAGACCTGAATCCAATCGAGAATCTGTGGAAAGAACTGAAAACTGCTGTTCACAAATGCTCTCCATCCAACCTCACTGAGCTCGAGCTGTTTTGCAAGGAGGAATGGGCAAAAATTTCAGTCTCTCAATGTGCAAAACTGATAGAGACATACCCCAAGCGACTTACAGCTGTAATCGCAGCAAAAGGTGGCGCTACAAAGTATTAACTTAAGGGGGCTGAATAATTTTGCACGCCCAATTTTTCAGTTTTTTATTTGTTAAAAAAGTTTGAAATATCCAATAAATTTCGTTCCACTTCATGATTGTGTCCCACTTGTTGTTGATTCTTCACAAAAAATTACAGTTTCATGTCTTTATGTTTGAAGCCTGAAATGTGGCAAAAGGTCTTAAAGTTCAAGGGGGCCGAATACTTTCGCAAGGCACTGTATATATATATATATACACACATATATACACACTTTTTTTTGCATGATGTAATTTTGGTAATTTTTGGGAGAATACAGTAAAACATTTAAATGTTAATCCCAGTTAGTTTGTGTTGCCTTATTCTATCAGTTATTTAAATCAACCTGTGGCCAATAACGACCAAATGGATAATTTCATGATGTGAGGCTGCAATATGGAATAGTGCAAGCTTCCAAGCCTCTGCTTAACACTCCCAACTCAATGTATGTACCCCTGAAACAAAATGGGACAATTTCTGTACACTGTGGATATAAATTTATTTTAAAATAGAAAGTTTACAAATTGTAAAAACCTCTTAAATAAAATAAAACACTACAAAGTGTTAATGTATGCCTGAAAACTCCTGGCAGTAGTTACACTAGAGGAACCCACAACTGGAATAAACCGGAACTATGAGGCTTGAAGGTGGAGTGGTTTCTGCCTGAATGGTGCTTCCTGCAGCATACCGATTAAAATCAGAGGATCAGTCACGATATTGAACAGATATGTATATACAAAAGTGCAATTTTTTTTGGCACCCCTGTATTTAATTCCAATTATATAATAATACAAATGGGTATAGTCCCATTAAAATTGACTAAAAGCCTTGCTTCCCAAAACGGCTTGCTTGGTGAGGGTAATTGTAAAAGTTATGATGATTGGGCACATTTGTGTTACACAGCCATTACAGTGTTTGCAGTTCAAGGAAGCTGTCCTGTTGAATGAACTGACCATCGTCTTTTGTGTACATCATTGCTGTTCTATTAATTATTTATTATTATTATTATTTATTTCTTAGCAGACGGCCTTATCCAGGGCGACTTACAATTGTAAGCAAATACATTTCAAGTGTTACATTAAGCTGTAACGGGTAAATTTACAGAACTTCACCCTCCAGTATTTGCTTCTCAGCACCTAAAAACAATTCCCTGCAAAACAAGAACTAGAGGAGAGTTTATTTTTAGACAACTACCTTATTCCTAATACCCCAACCCCACCCCCAAATAAATATATACTTCAAATGAATGAACTTGTGAATTTTCATGACCCTTAATGACTGTGACACCCTCTCACCAGAGGTTCTATATCCACACACACAAAATGTATAAAGAACACTCTGGACCATTTATATAATAAAAAGTTCTGTTGCGGCTGGGCTGTTTTAGGGAGGGGAAAAAAACAAAAAACCCAAAAAGCTTAGGAGCAACAATATTTAATGAAACCCAAAATTTACACAGAAAAAAAAAAAAAAAAGGAAACACTGAACACTCTCATCCCTACATTTACCAATGCACTAATGCAACGTGAAGATAGCTACCAAGCCCCATATGCAGGACACCCACCCAGTCACAGCCGAATCTGAATCCCACTGTACCAGTGTTCTCACAATATAAGTGCTTTAAGAGATACTCGAGATTAGCAGCAGACTGGTCACTCTTGACTGTGCTTACAACAATCACTTTGAAAACAGTATCAGGAACTCCCCAACAGGAGGAAGGCTAATTAGTTCTGCATCCACCCACCCAAACAAAATAAAAAAGAAAGTGTATATTGCAAAATAAACTTGACATTAACGGATTACTAAAACTCGATTTTCTTTTTAATTAGTTTCCCTGCAGCAGGGACGTCTGGTAACCCTGAACAAGTAATTGCAAAAATGTTTGATACTATTCTTCATAAAGACCAGTTGAGCTACAAAAAAAAAACCAAATAAAACACAAGTATTACAACTTAAATGCAAACTACACGAATACAGAAAGACAGAAATCAAGAGCTACTAATAGTGTCTTTTTTTTGTTGAAGATATTACAGTTCTTAAAACACCTTGATTGGCTGGTAAAATGGTTTACGCAACTCTGACAAATTTCCAGTCTTACTTATTATTATGGACTTTTAAAAAATATATATCTCTACTGTATTATATTTTCCAGAAAAAGTTTGTTAAATAAAATAATAATTCAAGTGTAAACTGTAATGCTGTAAAGTTTAGTCTTGTGCTTACCACAGCTGAGTATCAGTACAGATGCATTAATAAAAAAATGATTAAACCTGCTTGGATGGCTCAATTGGGAGGGGGGGGGGGGGGGGGGAATTGTTTTCCCTGAAAATACAGTAAGCTGTACAGTTCTGATGAACATTCACTGTGGGAAGTGGTGTGTTTTATATGTACAGAATAGTGTTAGCAGCTTGGAACTGCAATTAGTCTCTCTCCCACCCAATAGTGCTCAGCCTAAGCTTTTTCTGGAGTTCTTGGTAGGCTTGGACTTCCCAGTCTGCTTCTCTGAAGGTGGTTCTGGTTCCTGTTCCGTTTCCACGATTTCCTGAGCGTGGCTTTGGTCCAGATCTTCGTGTTCAGAGCAGCGTAGCCGTCCATCCACAGGTGACGCGAACAGCGCCCCCTCCTGGTGCTCTTTACAGAAGGAGTTTGGGCAGAATTGGCAAAAGGTTACAGAGTTTTTCCCACAGACATCGCAGTGATGCCACGGGCAGTCCCATCGCCCTGCCAAACAAACAAACAAACAAACAAACAAACAAACATCAGGCA
Organism: Acipenser ruthenus; assembly: GCF_902713425.1. NCBI lineage: Eukaryota > Metazoa > Chordata > Actinopteri > Acipenseriformes > Acipenseridae > Acipenser > Acipenser ruthenus. The sequence goes on along the minus strand of NC_081189.1, from coordinate 115,964,001 downwards.
AGTGCTTAACTGCTGCTGCCAGATTTTTTTATTGACTAACACAGTTTAGTTGCATGTTAGCGGTCCCTACAATGTTAAACACAATACATTTTTAGGTTGCATCCAGCCGAAGTGTAATGAAAAGAAACACACATGATACAGCAAAATCTGCAAATCAATCTTTTTTCTAATTAAAATACTTAACTGAATTCCCACATGCCAATACAAAGAGTGCTGAACATCTGTTGTAAATCTTAGACAAAACTTTCTCTCAAAATTGTGCTGTTTGAACAGTAATAGATCACTTATTAAAGATAATACAAACTCTCTCTCTCTATATATATTAAAGAAGCCACAAGAATACAGTACATTAATTTATGTATGTCAGTTGGCCGTGGATTAAGGTGATTTGGTCAGTTATTTCGCTCCACACAAACTCACCGAAAGGGCGCTTGGTGAGATCGAGGCAGGAGAGGTGGTAGGTCTTGGTACACGTCTTCTTGTCACACAGCACGAGTTCTCCCCCATCGCCACAGCGGAAGCACTCGTCTTCAGACTGCTTCTTCACTTCGTTACGAGACTTGCGCCTCTTCAGCTTCTTCTTGCCTTTCTTCCCTTTGTCTTCTGAGGTATTGCTGGTTGCATTCTTTATTTTTAAAACAGAAAGGGCAGCAAAAACAGGATCATGAAAACAGCCGTAGACAAGACAGACATTTCCACTTGAGAGTTATCAGATCTTTTACCTTAGGCCGGTCTCCAAGAAAGCCACTGCAATTAGGAGCTCCACACCTGCAGATTGTCTTCTCGTTGCCCAGACAGTCAAGGTTATAATTGAAGGTCAACTCTGTCCCTGGATTTACAAGACAATTCAAATGAGGATGCAGTGTGTGTGGTGTGAATGCGTGCATGACTGGAGGTGTTACCCTTTAGATGACACATCAACTCTTCAATTTAAAGAATCCACTGCACCATTCTGAACAAGGGGTGTTAACCACAAGTTCATGGTCCAATATTTAATACATAACCAAAATGTACCCTAACTTTGCAATGGATTCTTCAATTCCCCCTGCCTGCAACACAGCGCAAGATGCTGATCACCGACAATGTAAAGAATTCAAATCTCAGTCCTCTGGTATTGCTATTGTATTCACAGCAGTAGTTTGTAACGGTGTAACCCATCTCACCTGCCGGAATATCACAGCCAGCAAACAATCCCACCCGTGTGTCTCCATTCACCGTCCACTTCTGCGTCTCACAGTTGGGCTGGCAGCTGTGGTTCATGAAGCGAGAGTAGTTCCCTTTGAGCCCAGCATCAATGATCCGGTCCTAAACACATAACAGGTTATTCAGGGCGAGGTCAATGAACAATGACACCACTGATCCAGGACAGGCCTAGCACCTCGTTTCCGTGCACCACTCAGCCTGGGTTGAAAACCCTAGTTCCCCGATCCTGCATTTCCATGTTCATTTAGCCAATCCGAGCTGATTAAAAGGCGGATTGCTGTAATGGTGAGAGAAAGGCCAGAGACACTGCACACCAGAACAAGAGAAAACGTGTGTGCACCAATGGAAAACAGAAACAGCTACTCGTTCTAGCACTTCATTATAGTTGACACACACACTGGTCACAGTTAAAGGCTTATTTCATACAGCTCTGGAAAGGTCTTATGAGCAGGTTACCAAACCACAGATTGCAAGTCATGCTCTTCAAGAGAGCAGTGTATGTTTTTGTTGTTTATTATTATTGATTTCTCAGGAGACGACCTTACCCAGGGCAACTTACAGTTGTATACAAAAAAATACATATATCAATAATTACAGTACAATTAAGAGCAAGATACAAGAGAGGGGTCACACTTCTGAACACAAGGCAGATTACTAGTTCAGTTATGACATCCTTGTAAACAACACGATTTCACTCATGTTTCTATTTCCCACCAGGTTAAATATTTTAAATCCATAAAATAATTCTCACGTGATATTGCCCATTTGTCTGAATGCAGCTCCATTTTACTGATATGTATCCACTAAAATGAATGTAAGGAACACAGTGAGCATGTAGAGCAGGGTATACAAGTAGATTTGAATAATAATAATAAAGTAGGGGTTTTAATCAATTAAAGATAAATCAATTAATCATGCATGTGGGTGTTGAGTGATTAAAATATCATTGATCGATTAATCTAGTTTACCCACGTGCTGTAGCAAAAAGCAGTGCATAGGAAAGAAATCTCAAAAGGTGGCAAACGGGTTACAGGGAGATATACCCAACATTTTGCCTTTGCTCAGAACAGTGTTTTTCAGAGGTTATTAGGGGAGTGCCAAGACCTGACTGATTTAAAATTCTGACTTCTTGACGATTGCAAAAGCTCTGCAGTAAATGGCAGACTCAGTGTCTCAAGGATGATTGACTCTATGAACTATCCAGACAGGGACCACGTTTAATCTGACCAAACGCCATCCACAGAGCTTGTGTCGTTTCAGACCTATCGCAGCTCAGCGCCTCTATCACCCAGCCCTCCTTCATTTGAAAGTGTAGTGGAGGCGGGTTTTAATATCACACATATTGTTCAAATAAAATAATCTAGATTTAGATACAGCTTCAGTTTATAAATGGGAGGGCTTAGCTTTTCGTTTAAATTAGCAGCAGAATTTTGCGAGCAGAATGTAGAAAAAAAAGCAAATGTGGGTGCAACATTTTATTAAACAAATCTTTAATAACATATTTAATAAAGTTTAAAAAAATAAGCTGGACAAACATTACAATTACTATTCGTAATAGCATTAACATTATTTAAAGACTAGTCACAGGTATACTGTAATAACACTAATGATAATAATACAACCCGTTTCATTTACAGGGTTTTGCTGTGAAACAATTAAATGGGCTTTTAAATCCATCATGTCCTTACTTTCTCATTTAAAAGTGGAATGAAGAACGAGAAAACAAAAGCGCAACGTTTAAGTGACTCGTTTTTTTGTATTGGTGTTGATACAATTACGAATAGCGATTGTAATAAGGTGTATCCATCTTAAATATATATATATATATATATTTATTATATAATAATGTTATTTTACTGTTTATTAGAAGGGGAGTGAGCAGCAACAAAAAAAAGTTTTGGAACCAATGGCTCAGAAGGAAGAAAAAAAAAATGACTACAACTTGCAAGATTTGCTCTTCAGGGCTTTCCTTTCACAGCAGTACTAAGAGTTTCTAATCTGATTTTTTATTTTTTTTTGTATTCTATTAGTTTAATTCTGTACCATGGCAGTACATTTACAGCTATAGTCTATGTCTTAATTTATGGTATATTCAGCTAACTAAATTACACCAAAATAAAATAGCACTCAATTCAGTAATACCTGTTAAATGACCTGTTAGTTTACAGTTTATACAAAGAATGGCCCAAGATATTCAAAACAGTATTGGTTGTACGTAGTACTACTGCTAATTTACAGTAACGCATGGCACAGTGTTTTATGTATTATATTAAAAAGACTTGCTTTGGCTAACTCCAGATTACATGCAAGTAAACATCTTTATTTATTGTCAAATTGTTAAGTTAAAAGTTGTCTGTTAAAATAGCATTAATACCAAGTGTTACTTTTAGTTGTCTTTCACTACAATTCCATATTATAGTAAATGGGTGTGATTAATCGATTAATTACTCATCCAGAGAGGCTGATTAATCAATTAAGAATACGCCAAGATTAAAACCCTTAAGGCATCTGAAGGTCAAATCAGAATGTAAAGCATCATTGATGAATGACAATACCTTTCCAATTCTTATTATCCGAGTGATCACAGATTACATAAATCCTGGTATTCCTTGCTTACAAGAATATTACCTTGTCAATGGTCAGCATGTAGAAATGCGAGATATCATTCTCCTGTGCATATCGAATCCTTGCTCTGCACTCCTCTTCATCTATCAGCTCCCCCACATATTCATTCACAAACTCCCCCTGAAAAAACACAAGCAGCCTGTAAACACACACCCCCCCCATCACAGCTGTAAAAAAAGAAATAAACTGGTCAGAGCAAGGAAAACCAGATCCCAATCAGCGTCATGCACATGAGTATGCACATGACAGACAAATATTTCCATGATAGTGCATGCTCAGTTCATTATCAAATCTGCTGTATTTGACTTCTCCTTCTAAAAGTACAAGGATACACAATGCCATATGTTATTCAACGTTTGTCTAAACATATGGAGGGTTGGTACAGTAGTTACTATACAGTGTACGGTTATCTATTTAACACTCAGTGTAGTCTTCCATATACACACAAAGGGCTTCAACTTTCCGGTTTTTATTCTCCAAATCGCTACCTCCCTTTAAATGTTACTTAATAGTTGTTAAGCAGTGTCTGCATCCTAATAAAGAGAAAACTATTCATTACAAACTGGGTATATGATTTTTTTTTTTTTGGTTTTGCTACAAAATCAAGGAGATTTTAAAATGTCGGACCTGCTATCAGTGTACACTCCATACTGGGTAATTTATGCTGAAAAGAAAATCCGTCTGGACAATGCTGAAAACGAGTGAAAATAGCAAAAGCACAAGTGGTTTAATTAGAAAACAGAATCGGCTCAAAGTCTGTTTTAAAAGGGATGTCGTGATCAAAAATAAAACCTGAAAACTTCAAGCCCTACACGTCGCTTCTTAATACAGGTTACTCGAGTTGTTACGATAAAGTTAAAAGTTTAGAGTTGATGAGACAGATATTGAACAGTAGTAGCGAGCCGAGGGCTCTCACCTTTTTGATGTCTCTCTTGGCCACCAGCCCCCAGCCTTTGCCTGCAGTCTTGATGATCTTGGTCTCTGGGTACTGGCGCTTTGTGAAGCCCTGGTTCTGGCAGCGCTCTCTCGCCGGGCACACAGCAGGGTGGCACTCGTACATGAGCATCCTGTTCAAGCACTCCGACTCAAAGCCACACGCGCTCTCGTCCGAAGGCTTGCAGTTACACTTGGGGATCTCCGAGATGTCTGCCGTGTAGATCTGCACCTTCCCACAGGGCTTGTTCACCTGAATGCAAATAAGGGTGGTTAAAAAAAAAACAAAAAAACACCCACTACAACTAAATATAAAAAAAAAAAAAAAAAGTGGGGTACGAGTTGTGGAAATACGCAACAATTTAATTGGGATGTGATCAAATCCTAGTTTTAAAGAGCCTTGTCACAGGACATGGGACAGATTTTCAAAACACATGTTACAAAACTACAAAATGAGTATAAATGGGGTGCATATTGTTTTAAGGATATAAGCAGAAACAGATAAGAAAATACCTTAAGCAGAAACACACAATGCGACTTGTCACTTTTTCTCCAACACTTTTGCCATTTTACTATTAACCCTTGGCGGTCCATTGTTGGACCTGGTCTGACATTGCAATTATTCCTATCAGGTCCATTGTCAGACCCTGTCCGACATCATCAAAAAAACGCAAAAAACGGGTTTCTAGTCGTTTTTTCTCTGGAAAAAGTCGAGAAAACCATTCAATGGCTGAGTGGGAGCGACAGGAGCCGAGACAAGCCGATTTAAAAAAAAAAAAAAAAAAAAAAAAAGGCGTATCTCATGATTAGTCATACTTGCCCCTGGCATTGGATAGGGGCGGTCATAAGGAAACAAGCTGGATGTTACTGTATCAGCGCACAGAGACTACCACGGACATTTGCAGAGCTTTTTTGAGATGTTATAGTAATAAAATAATGACTTGGATTGCATTATTGAGGAGTTTGGTGATAAAACGAGTGATCAGGAGATGATTGATCGGTATGTACGACTATTATTATTATTTATTTCTTAGCATATTTCTTAGCACTTAATAAATGGACCGCTAAGGGTTAACCCTTTGCAGTCCATTTATTCAGTGTGTGTCAGACGTGTCAGGTCCAATTTATTTTCACACGCGCAGTTTATTTTAGATGCACTGTTTAAAAGTATTTTTTTTCACAGTAAAACAGGTTTAAAAGGCACTGCATGTCAATAGGACACTCAGTACTGCATCTCCAGCCTCGCCCCACCCCTTGTTCGCTGTTTTTTCACATACCTCTTCATAGTAGTGCATACCGATAAATCATCTCCTGATCACTCGTTTTATCACCAAACTCCTCAATAATGCGATCCAAGTCATTATTTTATTACTATAACACCTAAAAAAACCTCTGCAAATGTGCGATATTCTTTGAGCGCTGGATGCAGAAGCAGCTATCTTGTTTGTTTATGTCCGTGTTATCTATGTGGTGCCGGGGCTATCTGTAATCATGAGAAACGTCCCTTTTCTTTTTGGCTTCTCTCGGCTCCTATCGGTCTCACTCGGCCACTGAATGGTTCTCGACATTGGAACCGGAAAGGGAAAATTGCAATGTCGGACCAGGTCCTACATAGGACCGCAAAGGGTTAATAGTTTGGAGCACCCTGTTGAAAATGCTCCTAAGTCGACGAACCTTGATGTACTTGTAGGCCGGTGGTTTGCGCTCATTCTCCTGGGCTTCCTTTGCTTCTCGTTCCTTTTTGATCTCTTGAAAACGCTTTTCCGCTTCCTGTAGAGCTGGAACGGATGGGAATTATTGTAGGAACCAAAACACACACACACACAAAAAATAAATACATAAATAAAAAAATACAACTACCACCTTTACTGCTGATAAAACATTCCTTCTACTGCAGTACACAGAGATTTATTTCCTCCTATGAGAAATGCGGTTTACCTGTTTTGAAGACCTTGCCGATGCCCTGCATCCTCTGGTATTTGCCCCCCCGATCGCCCTCCATATAGGGAAAGACGCGGGCCTGGTGTGTCCAGAAGTAATCCTTGGAGCCAAAGAAGAACACGGGAAACTCCCCGATCTCGTGGCGTAGGTGCTGGATGTTTGTGGGGATACCCCGCGGGTGCCTGATCTCTGCCGGCCACCACCTGGTTAAAGATAGGACAGGTTTAATTCCACTGTATATTCACCACGGTGTCAACATTAAATGTCTGTTTGCCTGAAGATGTTTCTCACCTGTAGCTGCCCAGTTTGACCCAGATGATGTCTCTGTACTGGGGCTTCTTGCCAGCCTTGCAGTCGTTGCAGTACCAGCTTCCATCAGGCATCTCTATATTGAGACAGTCAGGGTGGAAAGCAGCAGGACAGGACTCGCAGCACAACAGACTGCCCCCTGCAGGAACAGGGAGGAACACATCATTGTTAACGCAAATGCAGTTGCATGGTGGATGTTAACTATAGATTACAAAATCACGATATTCCTTTATGGCATCTATTACAAGAGAAAGAAAATCGTGCTAACCTTTGGAGCAGACAAAGCACCAACTGACGTTGACGTGCGCATGGTGACGGTACCCTTTCTTGGCTGTGAAGTGGCTGGTGCAGATGATGCTGTGAGAGGCCAGGACCTCGCATCCTGCTGCAATGCACACATCCCCCGTGTGATAGGCAACAGGGCAGCGCACACAACGCACCATTTTACCTTTGTGAAATCGAGAAGACATTGCTTTTAATTTCGGAGTTCAAACGTTCTCCAACTTGTCGAAACAAATGTAGGGTTGATACAGTAGTTACTATACAGTAAGGTTATCGATTGAATACAAATGCGGAATGGTCTTCCATATACACATCCATAAGATTTAAGATCAGCTACATCTACTGCAGAATTTACTGGCGTGCTTCTTAATATAGGTTACCCAAGTTGTTGCCAGCATTCCAAGTACAATAAAATTTAAACGTTTAGGAAACTAAACAGAATATAAACAACCCTAACTCATTTTCATGGTGTAAAACATTTCAAAATACTCTACACATGTTCCACTGTTTCAGTGGAATGATGAACAGGGTTTAAAACGTTTGAGGTTTAAATTGGCAAAGCGGTTTAGTAACTCCTATTGGCTAACAAAGTCAAATTAACGGCAATGTTCATTTCTTAAAAGTGCAAGTTTAAAATGAGCATGGCTTTGTCACCCCTCTGCAGGATATTGCAGTACAACATTGCCATCTAGTGGGTGAACATTAAAGTGCAATATCGAAGTCTGAAGTCAGTACATACTGGAGTATATTCAATTGACCTAAAAAAAAAACAGCACCAGATCTAAATACTGCCATAGTTTAAAATAATTAAAAATGTCACCCTTCACACATATTTGGAGATATAAAATGACAGAAAAGTCTCTCTTAACTGTTAAACGCTGTGAATTGTCTTTGCTTTACCAGTTCCCTACCTTTAGTAGATTTGAGGTTTGAGGGATTGTTGACGAAGCAGCTAACACAGGAGTGTAAGGGGCAGCGAAAGCCCTTGTTTGTAAACACAGACGGAGGGTACTTCCTTGCACAGTCTTCATGGTAGAATTTACCACACTGGAGAACCATGCAGCGTTTCACCTCCCCATCGCTCTTCTTGCACGCAAAGCAAGAGTGGATTCCTGCAGGGGAAGCCAGAATAGACGACACAGGGTTGAGGTCGGTTCACGAACACTGTGGACTAAGAATGGTATTCCAGAATACCACAATACAATCAAATCCTAATCAAAAAAGGGTTTATACCAATTAAAGACCTGCTTTCAAATGGATTTGTATATACAGCACAAATCACCACCACCAGTTCGTACACATCTTGATTGAATGTCTTGGACCATTAACCCTTTGCGGTCCATTGTCGGACCAGGTCCAACATTGCAATTATTCCTATCTGGTCCATTGTCGGACCCTGTCCGACATCATAAAAAAAACGCAAAAAAAACGGGTTTCTAGTCGTTTTTTCCATTCAATGGCCGAGTGGGAGCGACAGGAGCCGAGACAAGCCGATAAAAAAAAAAAAAGGGGTATCTCATGATTAGTCATACTTGCCATTGGCATCCCATATGGGCGGTCATAAGGAAACAAGCTGGATGTTACTGTATCAGCGCACAGACTATCACGGACATTTGCAGAGCTTTTTTGAGATGTTATAGTAATAAAATAATGACTTGGATTGCATTATTGAGGAGTTTGGTGATAAAACGAGTGATCAGGAGATGATTGATCGGTATGTACGACTATTATTATTATTATTATTATTATTATTATTTATTTCTTAGCATATGTGAAAGCGATAGCGAACGAAAGGGTGGGACGGGGCTGGAGATGCCCAGCGAGTGCTTTGTTGATATGCAGGGCCTTTTAAACCCGCTTGACTGTGAAAAAAAAATACTTTTAAAACAACGCGTCTAAAATTAACTGCGCGTGTGAAAATAAATTGGACCCGACGCGTCTGACGCGCACTTAATAAATGAACTGCAAAGGGTTAAAAACCATGATTTTTTAAAATCTATTTAATCTACTGCATCTTTAGGGTTGCATTTAACTGCAAAAATTTAAAAATACAGGTTTGTCCTTCACAAGACTTCAATAACCTGTAAGGAAAGGCTCCCATTTACCTAAACTCTTACTCAATTTTGGATATTGTAGTGTTAGGTGTGGCACTGTAGAACATTCTTGAAATAGCTCACGTTGCAGTATTTTCCATGGCTTACCAGAGGTGCATTCAGGACACAGAAACTTTCCTTCAGGTTTCTCCGTCAGCCCCAAGCAATTCAAGTGGAAATGGCCACAGCACTGCCCTTCACACAGCATCAGCGAATCGCCAATAGTTTCGCAAACCTAAAAAAAAAAATATATATATATATATATTACATTATATATAACACACGACAGGGCATGCGTTGTGTTGCATTAACATACAGCTGTAGTTGGGTTGGAGGCACGAAGCGAAGCAACACAGCTCACAAGCCCTGGAGTGTGTTATCCCACTTAAATAAATAATTATGTTTTTCTATTTTATTTTATTTATTTTTTCAAACAATTTTATAGGGCTGCAACAGAGAGTACATTTTGGCCTTCAAAGGTTCGAAGGAAGGTTCGAACCTTCGATGATACTAATTTGCGTAATTTATTGATCACTATAGCTACTTGTTTATATTTGATTGAAAATCCTATTTTACAGGTAATCCGTATAAATGGAATAAAACACATATGTAGTTTAAAAATGCATTATATAGAACAGTAATCATGTTTTTATAATTTAAATAAAAATACATGTTTATTTACACGTAACTGATGCTGCTTGCAAGTAAGCTTGCAGCGGACTTGGGCAAAACAAACTTAATTTAACAGTCACCGTTCCAAGCAGGAACATTTTACTACTACTACTAATAATAATTTCTTATGATTGTAAAGTGACCCCAGAGATTGGATGTGCCTCCATGATACAACAACAAATGCTTGCACAGTTTGCATTCAACTTTTTTTTGTTGGTCGTCTGGGCATTTAACAAAAAAATCCCAAACAGCAGAGAGGTTTCAAGACATTTCTTTCAATACAGCTTACACTATACAGCGCTTTGCTGTCGAGATGGGGAATGAAGAAATTTGCCTCTGGTTAACACAAGCTGGAGGGGGGGAGGGGCAGACGGTGCTCAGTTTTTTTCTAAATTAAAATTATTAGTGTTACATATAGAATCTACCGCAGCACTTCTCTTACACTGTCTTGTACACTTGGTATTCAGTAATATATATATATATATATATATATATATATATATATATATATATATATATATATTTTACTGAAGCACTACAACCGCTATAGGTACCCCCCCCCCCCCCCCCAAGGTTCTATTTGTTGTTAACATTAAAGTGGAGATTCTCAACGTCTCTTTTTTCCCCCAATAATAAGCGAGGTATCATTGAAGCAAGGGGATTTACAGAGTATACCAGATAGCTTCATCATTTCAGTGGCACAAGGGCATCAAAAGAGGGCACAGGGGATTACCAGGCACGGCATCCATCCACAGGGGCTTGCTTTCTCTTTCTTTCTTTGAAAGCTTTGTGATTTTCTGTTTTTCTTTTAGGAAACAAATCCTAGCCCATTTTCATCTGTAGTGACAACAAAGCTGTCGGGTTTAAACAGACGCTGCCCCTCTCCAAACTTTTACTTTCATCCAATCAATAAAAAACACCTGCTGCCCAAGCAGTTTTTTTTTGGTGTTTGCTTCACGTCTGTTTTCTTCAATTTCATTAAGTTTATTGACTTGTTAGTTCTTCGTGTCTCTTGCTTTTTTTTTTTTTTTTTTTTTTTTTTTAAACAGATTTGTCGTCTTGTAATTCTAGCCCTTGGTCTATGGTCACGCCTCTGAAAATATCAAATGTGACGAAAGGAACTTCACTAATTACTAGTTATGGTCACTACTAGCAATTAAGTTTTTGCTCAAAAGAGCCAACTAATTTTTTTTTAATTTTATTTATTTATTTAAGATAGATAGATAGATAGATAGATAGATAGATAGACAAACACTTTTTTTTTTTTTTTAGGTCTTCTTGTAGATCGGTGGTTATGGATCTAGGAAAGAACTCCATCACAAACCTCTCTAGCAGTACAGGAATGACAACCACTCAAAACAGCAAACCGATTCAACAAGAACATCTATGACCGCTTTGGTTTGTCCTTCAGTAAATTTGTGCTGGAAGAACCTCTGGTGCTGAAGATACTGTTACAGAGATGAATTCATAATCTTTGGATCCAGTGTTCTAGCAGGCAGATTGTGCCTATCATTGTAGCAGATTTTGGGACGTGTGGAAATTGGTTTACAGAGCAGAATGAAAGTCACCTGACACATATTATCCTTTTTCACATTCCCTCCGCGTTCAGACTTCTTTGAGGAGACAGAGGCCTCAGTCTGAATCTCGTCGACACTTTCACAAGGAGACTCCGGGCGCTCGTCCCCGTGCCCGTCAGAGGAGGTCTGGAGCAGGTGAACACACACACACACAAAATATTAAACTTGTCTTCAGCTGGAAATGAATACCCAACTCCTGTCATTCTGCATTCTATACAGGGGATGTAAAATAGTCAAGGGGCACTTTTTTCTCTCAGCAGTTTCAATATGTGCATAGATCATGATGTAAATAAGGCTGTCTAGTGCAGGGTTTTTTTTTTAAATCCTCAAAAACGGTATTATTTACCAAACTAAAAATGTACTGTATAGGAAATTTCATTTAAAAAAAAAACATTTAATTTGGAAGTATCATTTATATTATCTAGATACATTTGTACGTGAAGTGAAATTTGAAATATAGAAAAGTAAAACATGGGGGCTCCCGAGTGGCACATCCAGTAAAAGCACTCGCTAGAGTGCAGGATGTGCTCTATAGCCTGGATGTCGCGAGTTCGAATCCAGGCTATTCCACAGCCGACCGTGGACGGGAGCTCCCAGGGGGCGGCGCTCAATTGGCCGAGCGTCGTCCGGGGGGAGGGAGGGTTAGGTCGGCCAGGGTGTCCTCGGCTCACCGTGCACCAGCGACCCCTGTACTCTGGCCGGGCGCCTGCGGGCTTGCCTGTAAGCTGCCCAGAGCTGCGTTGTCCTCCGACGCTGTAGCTCTGAGGCGGCTGCACGGTGAGTCTGCAGAGTGTAAAGAAGCAGGCGGCTGACGGCACACGCTTCGGAGGACAGCGTGTGTTCATCTTCGCCCCTCCCGAGTCAGCGCAGGGGTGGTAGCGGTGAGCTGAGCCTAAAAATAATTGGGCATTTCAAATTGGGGAGAAAATAATAAAAACTAATTGGCAACGACTAAATTAAAAAAAAAAAAAAAAAAAAAAAAAAAGTAAAACATGACAAACACAACTTTAAAAAAAAAACAAGGTAAACTGTTTCCACGGAAGGTTACATATGAATTCGTGAAGCACACGTTTGTGTCAATGTTGACTGCTGTGCGTCTCCGCTTACCTCGTGTTCTGTGCAGGAGGCTGGAGGGGAGGCGCTCTTGCTGGCCGGGGTGAGCAGCGCTTCCCCCCCTGCGGACGAGCGCTTTCGCTTCTTCAGGGGCTTGCACTTGTCCGACAGTTTACTTTCTACAAAGCAACCAAACAAACATGCCTGTAAATCCAGCTGCTTTCTAAAACACTACTGCAACTAAAACAAACAAAACGAGTTCGAGAGTCTTACCAGACTGGTTATTCTGCACATCCAAAGCAGTTTGCGATACTTTTGTCTCTGGAGCAGGTTTTGATTTAGATGGTTTAATTGGGTTCTTCTGGATGGAGGAAAGTGTGCAGTGGGTTAGATTTAGCCAATTAAAAAAATCAAGAGAAGATAAGGCTTGTGTGCATTTTTTTTTATTACTTGGGCTGTAACAATGGACTTGGGGTTGGTTACAAGGACCTAAAACCTTTCTTGTAACAGCTCTGTGACTACCATTGCAAGCGTAACAGTAATAAATATTAAACACGCAAAACCAATTTAGATAAGAGTGAACTGGCATAAATAAAATGAAATGCAGCACCTTGCGATTCGGACTGCCGTCCCGTTTGACTCTCTTCCTGGGCCGTGCTGGAATGTCTTCTGTATCTAAGGGTCTCTTTTTCGACCTTTTGGGTTGTGTTACTTCTGCCTTTCCTACAAAAAAAAAAAAAAAAAAAAAGTTAAACACATGAAACAAGAAACATTTCTACCAACTAGGGATTGAATATGTAATTAGATCAGGGACAGGAGGCCAGGGAATCATTGACAGCAGCTTATCCAGGTTTATGATTTTCAGTAAAACGTGCCAACATGCATTACTATTAGGGCTGCATGATTAATCGAATTCTGATCGAAATTGCGATATTGACATGTGCAATATCCATATCGCAAGAGGCTGAGATTTTCTCCTTTCTTTGACACTCCGTTAAAACAACAAAAACTAGGCTACGGTACCTCATCCAATGAAATGCGCTCGACTCCGTTCATTCAGTGTCTACATGCACAGAGGGTGCTGACCAATCACAAGCAGGCTCTCTCACTCTCTGCGTGGCATGCACATGCTAACCAATCACAAGCGTCCCCACAAAGCGCGCTTTTAGACGCTAATGAGGAGCAAAGAGAAAGGGCTTGTCGGAAAAATGAGTGCTGCTGAGGAGAGCGTTGATTTGGTGGCCAAGAAAGGCGCATCCTCTGTCATATTGCAGGATTTCATCTTCAAACTAATTGATGTTACCCAAACGCAAGTCTTGTGCAAAAAGTGCCTCCGAGTTGTTGCGACACCTAGAGGCAACACAACTAATTTATTCAATGAGAGAGTCTTGGGCTCTGGGCTCTGAAAGAGGAGAAGCAAGTTTGCATCTCTACTGATAACAGGGCAAACGTGGTCAAGGCTGTCGCGTTGAATGACTGGACCAGGCTCCAATGTTTTGGCCACAGACTGCAGCTTGCAATCGGTAAGTGTTAGGCTACATGTTTTTAAGGCACTTTTATAATTTCAATTATAATAATAATTGAGCCTACTCATACATAATTACACAATCATAAGCTTCCTATTCCATCTGCAGCCTATGGCTGCCTGAATAATATTATCTTAGGTTATTTAAGAACTCAACTCATAATAATAATAGAAAATAGGAACTCAATGTTATTAATTAATGTTTAAACCCGTTGCGGTCCATTTATTCAGCGCGTGTCAGGTGTGTCAGGTCCAATTTACTTTCACACGCGCAGTTTATTTTAGACGCGCTGTTTAAAAATTTTTTTTTTTTTCAGAGTAAAACAGGTTTAAAAGGCACTGCATATCAACAGTACACTCAGTACTGTATCTCCAGCCCTGCCCCACCCTTTGTTCGCTATATTTTTCACATATGCCAAGAAATAAATAATAATAATAATAATAATAATAATAATAATAATAATAGTCGTGACTCGTGCATACCGATAAATCATCTCCTGATCACTCGTTTTATCACCAAACTCCTCAATAATGCGATCAAAGTCATTATTTTATTACTATAACATCTCAAAAAGCTCTGCAAATGTCCGTGATATTCTCTGAAGTTCAGGGGCAGTCAAAACAAACGTTTGACTAACCAGGAGCTGGTGGACATTATTTTGATGTTAAGAAATTCAATAAAACAATGTTGGAAAATATTTGGTTTTGTATTCAGTTAGCACAGTATGTATTTATTCCTAGGATCTCATTTTAGAAGCGATGTTCTCTACCCTGACACTTGTTTTAACCATGTCTGATTGCATTTTTGAAGTTTTCACCCAAGTATTTGAAAATCGCAATTCATAAATCGCAATTGCAATATCTGGCCAAAAAAATCGCAATTAGATATTTTATCCAAATCGTGCAGCCCTAATCACTATCCATCAATACTCCATGGAAATTCCTTCTAACTCACCTTTGGGTCTTGACCTTTTTTTAGTTTCCTGAGGAGTGCTGGGTTGCGTCTCTTCTGCTTTTTTCTCTGAATGGGGGAGGAGATAAACAAAATGGTATCACTAGGTAGTACAGGTAGTTCCACGATTAAACTTCAACATATTGGCAATTTATGTAACCAATCAAAAAAGCCTACTGATACACCCCTTTTCTGAGTGATGTTACTATTTCTATGCAACACTAGGATATACACAACATGCAATAAAACAATTAAACACAAATGTCACACCAGTGCTTTAAGGTATTTGAGCCAGGGACACTTTCTCAAAAAGTCGAACGAATTACCATTTTTCTCACTTGTCATTTAACTAAATTCATATTCCAAAACATACAAACAAAATTACATTAAATTACAGATTTAACAAATGGCACCAAAGTAGAGATCATGCCCACATAGTACATTGTGATGGCTTTAGTTTCCCTGCCAATGCATCAGGATTGCAGTGTTCAAGATTAGGTCTGCCGCCGTCACGGGCACAGCACTTGGGTCTTGCGGGCTCAGACTGGCCCACGGACATAGCCTTGTAGACCACTGCATTCCACAGCTCCCCTCACCTGGGCCTGGAACAGAAGAGGTGACCCCAGCCCGAGCCTTCCCAGTTACAGCCTTGGTTTTAACCCCGGCTTTCTTCTTACTGCTCTGTGGACTCATCACGGATTGAAGCAAGTCTTTATCGCCACTTTCATTACAAGCATCAGGGGGTTCTCCAACAACCTATAGGTGGGAAACAGAAGGGGAATCAATCTCTTGTACTGTTAACACATTTAAATAAAAAGTGTCTGGATTCCTACATGTTAAACTGAAAATAAGCAACATCTAAGCAGAAGTAAGACTTCATGGACAGGGCAGAAATCCACTCCATGTACATAAAAATGCTTGTCCAGGTTTCACCCACGTGCAAGAAAGCTAGCAAGCTGGGGGTCTATTGCTCATTGGTGTGTGTGTCTGTAGGCCTGACAAGCGAGGCTGCAGGAAGGGACATGCATGCCAATATAACACTATGTGTAGGTTTATAAGGTACTGTGGTAAAAAAAAAAAACATATGCAGTCTGCAGAGCAAATATTTAATCTACAGATCTGAAAAAGTTGTTTATAAAACTGGTGTTTCATATGAATAAACTGTCAAAAGCCTAGTGACATAGGTAGCACTTGAGGGTAGATGGCCAAAATGAAGAGCTCCAGTATTGTACTATTTGAATTACTGGCATTTAAGTTTCATCACAGTGCATAATCCTTACAGCAATTTGTAGTGTTCAGAGGTCAGAGCTGAACAGGCATGACATTGCTTCCCAGCACACAGCAGGTCTTGTATTTTGGTAACAAATGAGTCAGTAACTACAGAATGCTCGACTCACAGTTCCCCTTCGGAAAGCGAACATACTGTATCGTAACTCCACAGAATGCACAACATACTGTACAATGGAATTTGTAGGAGCGGAGAGTAGGGACGACTTTGGTTTGTGTTTTATTGTGTGTTGCCCTTTTTGTTAACACATTCAAACATTACATGATAAAACTGTACCTAACTAAAGTAATGCAGACATGTGGTTTAAAAAAAAACAAAAAAACAACACACAACCACCACCAGAACTCCATGTTGATTTCAGCATGTTATAAAAGTTCAATCTTATTAGGAATTCCATGGAATTGGAAGTACAACACACTCTATATTGATCTAGATTGTACTTGCCACACATTTGGTGTACAAGCTAGATCAAGATATATGTAGTTTCTACACAAAGCTATAGGCTAGGTCTCAACTCATCAGGATATGGGTGGTGGAGACCATACATCTTCTTGAAGGAACCAGCTTTGCAGATGTACTTCAAGAACATATCATTTGCTACATCCTCTAATGCTCTTTAACTTATGCAGCAGAACCAACACAGGATTTACCAGGGTTTACGTGACAGTAATGCACCTTTCTTGGGGCGATTACGGCAATCCAATCTCTAATCCCAGGTAATGCCAACATGACAGGAAGAACAAAGATTTTTTTTATTTTTATTATGGTCCTGAAATGTACTGCTGGTAAGTATCACAAGTGTCCAAAACGAGTCACTGGATACAGGCATGACACATCCCTGTTGTCTTAACCAATGTGTTCTTTTTGTGTTCCTTGAAATCTAATTTTCTATTTCAGTCACCTCAAACTCAGAGAAGTAAAAATCATGAGGACCTACATCCACTGTAATCACATTTTAAAATGTTAGTTTGATATACAGACCGAGAAACAGACTAGTATTGTGCCAAAAGCCTTACATTTCAGACACAGTCTCCATTCACCTCCAGATTACTTAACACTCAAGTTGTGCTTAAGAATATTCTTAGCAAGTGTTAACACAGTTGGCCAAGAGATTCCCTACATATGCAATAGTCAGTGTTATACACTACACGCTGAACTAATATAGCCACAATATTTTCTATACACCCCCTGGAGGTATAAGATAATGCATCATCTTGATATGTTCTTGTCTTCTAGTTTTCAAATAGCATAAGTGTCAAGCTTTCAGTTTTTGGGGATCATTTAAAAAAACAAATTTAAATGTTTTTAGTGATTATTGAAACTATTTGTTATTTCCCTCAAATGATTACTCGCAGGCAGTTAGATGGTGGTTTGTACATTATATAGCAACCTGCATATCGCAATATCCATCATGTAGCATTCCACCCATGGACATGGTTTTCAGTTTGTATGTGGTTCACTGTTGCTGGCTTTATCAGTTCAGTAATGACCACTCGAAAAATAAATGTGCCGATGATGGAGGGGGCAAGTCATTCAACACACCTGTATTGTGCTGTATTACCAGACAAAGTAGACTGATGGTTAAAGTTATTTGCTACTTCCACCTTTTCAATAAAATACACCCATCTACTCATTTTACCTCCTTCCAGGGAGCCTTTTAGGTACTGAATCAGAGGCAGTTCAATATTGAGAAAGCCAGTAGCAAGCTACGGTATAAACGTTAATAATTTTTCCATATATTATTGATACTAATGACTTTCACAGGGCATTGTACCCATACAATAGCTCATTGATGCTTTCAATTAAAAATGCTTTGTTTTGCATTACGTGATGAGGCTGTCCTCAAACGTGCGGCTATACCAGGGTGTGCTGGTGGCTTTCAAAACCTGGTGGCCAACATTTTCAAACAGGGACAATATGAGGAGAGATGTATATTTTGCACACACATTACCTTTGCATGCTTTGTTTTCATGTAATGGGTGTTGTTTATTATCTTTAAATTGTGGGAGGGGAACTATTTACAATCGATGTGCCAGAGAACTAACTCCATAAACTTCAACAGAAATATATTCTGTGCATAAAAGGTCAGGGAACTATATACATTAAAATGCCAGGGAACTATATACATTAAATGCCAGTGAACGGTTTTCTGTGGGCATAAAATGTCAATGAGTATATACATAAAATGCCACGACATAGAACTATATTAATCAAATGCCAGGGAAGATAACTATATAAAAATTCCAGGGATGTGAACACATTTCTTTATTTTTCAGTTACTGTCATAGACAGTTGGCCAGATGTGTATTTTCCAAATCCAAATGCAAATAAATTTCACTGTTGCTTCAGTTTCTTTGACATTTTATTTCGGGTAAGAGATTTTGAGAAAATGTTTAAAAAAAAAAAAACCAAAAAAAACACAATAACCATGCCGAGCAAGTCAGGGAAACTCAATTGGCTTCAACACAGACAACACTTAAAAGTTGTGCAGTTATTTTAAACCCCACTGTCTGTGCCGTAAGGCAGCACAGACACCTCAACACTCCTTTCATCCTTTGTTGTTGGGGTGAGGGGAATCTTCTTGCTTTAAGTTTTTTACTTTCTTAAATTTCTTTAAGTTGGCAATAGCCGTCTCTTCCGAACTGCAGACAACTGTCCGAACTGCAGACAACTGTTCTACCCTAACTTGACTGGCTGGTGCGCGCTATTATAGAAACAAGAAAAAGGGTGCTGGTTCCACGAAAGGACTGGCTCTGAGAGATCAACAGGGTGGTGCAGATTGTTGTATCAAGTCGCCAACGTGGCGACTTGATAGTCAAATCTACTGGCCATATTAAAATTGAAGGTTGCATTTGGCGACCGGGCAACCTGATTTGAACCACCCTGGGCTGTACTGAAGGTTTCGAATCCTGAGTTTACTCAAGCCATTTTAAAAACCACACTCACACAAACCAGAGATTATATACCTCCTTACAAGGAAGTCCTGTGAGTAGACATGCATGCAGATACCAGGCGCAACAGCACTAACACTGCTCCCCAGCACATTCCTAATGCAACATCAGACCTCAAAGCCCTGCTCTTATACAAACCTGGCTGGTTGGCTGTGCTGCGTTTTTCCGTCTCCTGGGAGTGGAGGCTGCCCTGCTTTTCCTTTTATTAACTAGGGTGCTGCGCCCCTTTCCTGGTTCTGTCCTTTCAGATACCTTATTCACAGGAGTCTTTCTAGTCCTTGAAGTGCTAGTGCGTTTGCGGGAAGGGGTTTTCTGTACAGTTGGTTTCTCACTGGGCAGCACCAAATCTGCGTCTGCCTCTTTTTCTTCCAGCTCCGATGTGCCGCTGGTCTCGCCCCAAGGCCCTGCCTCGATCCCCACCTCCAGAAGCACCCGCGGGTTCAGCCTGGGCCTCTTGTTCTCGTAGACGAACGCATACTTGGCCATCCGCTCCTTCAGCGTCATCCTCAGGGCTTCTTGTGCTTGGGTGATGCCAAAATCCCACTGTGTACGCAACTTCACTGAAACTGGTTTGAGCAACTTTAAGAAAAGAAGAACCATTAATGAGGAGTAGGTCATACTGCTATTATATACCTTTTATTCCCACTACAGGCACCTTCTACTCCTAACATCAGGGATACTGGTAATTTTAAATTTGTGCTTCTTTGATTGATCTGCCTTGATTTCTGGAAAACACAGAACTTAGCCAACACAAATGTAATCTGATGAAGAAAATAAATAAAACTATAAATTGGGGTAACCTAAAATCAAAGATGGTTTAATAAATGGTTTGATGTAGGACGTACAATCTTACAGACACTCTGATTTCAGCAATTGTATTATGCCCAAAGAACCCAATTAAAACCTATTTTCTCCATTAAATATTTTGATAGCAATAGTAACCACATTTGACAAACCTTTTTTTTCTCGCTCCTGGACGTAGCTTGCTTGGCACTCTCCTGGCACAGGCCCTCGTACTGCTCCTGCCCCTCAAAGGGGAAGATGCTCTTCTCGTATATGTATGCCCTTTCGGGAGCATTTCCCAAGAACTGCACGTGATATTGCACTAACGTCCTGCTGTTCTGTCCTGCAAAGAAATAAAAAAAACCAATTTCACACATCTGTTCCAAAACACCTCTTATTGATCTGCATATTTTGAAACTGCTTTCAGTATTTCACCATTCTACAGCTGTTCAACATAGGTTCCACATACTTGGCATAAGGTCCTAACCCAATGCATGCAGACCTCCATCCAGGAGACCAATTTCATGGAAAAAACTAGTTATACAAAATGGACTGATCAAACTAAACAGCTGGTTTTTATACATGTACAAATCTGTGCAGACTTGAGCGAACTGTAGGTACCTTTCAGTTTAACGTGATGGTTCAGATTTGGATCCGTTGCAACCATGCAAGGCCACCAGGGGTACCCAGACACCTTGGTCCAGACCACGTCTCCCACATTGAACTTCAACGGGAGGTCCGCCTCTTTGTCTTTATGGGACCCCTGCCAAACAAGAATTTCAAGTTAGTAAACTCATTTCTGTGCACGAATGAAACAGGTATGGTCAGTAACATGCATCTCCCACCATCAATGATCTACATCCACCGTGGTAATGTAAAAATAACTTGGACATACAAAGACAGAGACTTCCTTCTATCAGTACCTTGTGATTTTCATAGAAATATTTGCATACTGTTAAAGTTTGTGGCTGTTTTATATGTCAACATATATTCTTCCAAACCTGTCTGTACAGGGCCAGCAGGGGGTAAACACTGTATATCCTTGTGGGTTTGGTGCACAAATCATCTACATTTCACCAAGACACTACATGATTTCCATTACACGAGAGTAGATGTTAAAACTTCATGCTGATTTGAACTCGGCTCTCGCCAAGATAAGCACCAACTAAGACGTAGCTTTACAGTAAACTAATGTGATCCATATGTGTCTCCCTCCATTTACGTTTCCTTCCATATGATGATGTAGATATCCTTCTGTCTGGTGTTAATGGCTGAAGTGTAATGCTGGCTCCAGGGATCAGCTTATTTTGCCTCCCTGGTGCATCAGCACACACAGCTTAGCTATACCACTGGTGGAAAAGCTCCTTCACTATAAACACAAACTACATTCTCAAGGTGCAATAAAAAGCTAGATCACCAACACCAGACACCACAAACCGTTCCAAGGAAATATATGTAACCAATTAATGTAAGCACTTGTAACTCTTACACAGTATTTAGTTTGAAGGAAAAATAAACTTTCTTCATGTTACTCATTTAGTTCTTTCAAACAGTATGATGGGGGTTATTAGGCAGCCCACTCATGACACATTGCCTATCCTGCCTGGGAACTGGATGTGGAAATTCTGGAAAAAGCCAGTCACTAGCTTGTCATCACGATGCCTTTTACTTCTGGAGACCTGGGTCCAGGTCTCAACCAAGCTCCCAAGAATGGACATCCAATGTGTCAGGAGGACTTCGGGTGAAAAGCACTTTTCCAAATGATGTTGCATTAATACTGCCTCATTACCACTTGCACAAGCTTAACCTATTCATTTTGGCACACGTGTCAAGTGCACACAAGGAGGAACATATTTCACTGAATAACCGTATAAGCCGCTGGCAGTGGTTGAAGGGTGTGTGCTGTGGTTTTACATAACTCGGCAGTGATAAGATTGGTGGTTTCCTCAATGCAGGATGGAGAAAATTAGAGCAGACCCGAGGTGGGCAACGGCAGCAGGGACCTAAATCTACCAGGTTTTCTCTTTAGGAATAGTTGTGTCCATTTAACCTCTGGATTGCATATTATTCGACAGTACTTCCCCAATTACTGTACTGTTTTCCAAGGTAAATCTGGTGACAAACTATTAGTGTAGTGTTTAATTCTTTTTGAGATGAGATGAATTTGAAGGTGGTGGTGTGGCAGAAAATAAAACTATTTTTATAAGTAGAAAGTACTGTAGTGGACTCAGGAATCCCATTCATTTTTAAGTGGAGGATGGAGTAATACCTACACTTATTTTATTTATGCCAAAAAAGGGCAGCAGTGTGGAGTAGTGGTTAGGGCTCTGGGCTCTGGACCGGAGGGTCGTGGGTTCAAATCCCGGTGGGGACACTGCTGCTGTACCCTTGAGCAAGGTACTTTACCTAGATTGCTCCAGTAAAAACCCAACTGTATCAATGGGTAATTGTATGTAAAAATAATGTGATATCTTGTAACAATTGTAAGTCGCCCTGGATAAGGGCGTCAGCTAAGAAATAAATAATAATAATAATAATAATAGAACTCAGCGTTAATTGATTATTTAAAACCCTAGTTTGGGGGAGGGGAAAAAAATAATTATTGGAATGTCACATGGTATTCTGTGACAGTTATTGCCATTTTTTTTTTTTTTTTAATTAAGGAAATATTATTGGCTTTCCTAAATTAAACTCACATACATATCAGTAAATAACACAAACAAAAATAACCAAATAGCATTAATTGTAAAAATAAATAAATAAAAATAAATAAATAAAAGTGCCCTTTCAGAACATAGAGAAACATTAGCCTGGATTTTATGGGCGACCTGGTACTCATTTGCAAGGAAAGACGACAATGGCCATCTCACGTAGACAGGTTAAAATTGAATAGTAATTTTGGATTTTCCAGATTAGTGCAAAAATGCAAGTGTGCATACAGACAGATGAATGAACAGACATACAAACACCCCTTAAATCCACTATTCTCAATAACTTCTTCATGACAACTGGACAAGCATTTCTCCAAATCATTTGCAAAGATGTGTGTGAAGTGTGACTGCCTCCACTATATTCCCGTGGGATAAAAATACATGATTCAATGGGGCAGTTCTGTGAGTGGCTGGCTTGGCAATGGCCATGACAAAGTCAGTTACTATTGTGGAGTTTTCTGATTGACAGCTAAGCTTTATGGTATTACAGTTCTTCCACATTAAAATCACATGAAAACTATTTTTATAGTACATGTTAAAAAAGTGTGACATACATAAATATGTATGTACAGATAAAACACTACATATAGCCCCAGATCAAAATGTAAATGGCTTTTGTACTATAATTTCTGTAGGTAAGCAGGATGTGCGAGTGGCTCATTGGAGTTAATGGGAGGTCCAAGACGAGAACACTTTGAATGTACACACTTAACTATGTGCAAATTAATTGATCTGTTTAAACACCGGGTGCGCCCCCTTGGACTACAGCATTCCTGCCACCCCCAGACTGTCAGATATGTGGTCATCTACTGGCAGAACAAACTACAAACATCTATAGTCAAATCCAATAAACTGAAATTATCCAAGATCAGACCCTATAAATCCCCCTCAGGCTTCTCGGCTTTCAACTGTGCTGTTAAAACTTATTAGAAGCAGTCCAGCCTTCATCTGACATCACTCATCTTGTGGTTTTAGATATGTTATATATAGCGAGCTGTGATTAATAGCCACCAGAATGTGGAGATAATCAAGCTTCCTGAACATTTCTCCACGACCCAGGAGGGAAAATGGTCTAATGAAAACCAGAGCACATGTTTTCTACACCAATTGTAAGTAGGAACTGTTTTGTATTGAAAGACCTTTATCATGAAAACAAAAAAACATTTGCATGCATCAGTACTGGATAACAAGGGGGTTGGGCGAGCGAGAAGGGCTTTTCTGTACGTTACTTTCTGCATTATAATTTTTTTTGAGTGTTTTCTGGTAACTATTCAGTGCGTCTTTCACGCCAACCCCACCATAAATGGTTTCCTTAAAAGCAAAGAAATGTGTTATGTAAATCAAACCTTTGTCAAAGACCAGCTATGTATCAAAATCACTTGTCCCTTAAAGTCATTAAAAAGCAAGTTTGCCTATGAAAAGCCCAGCAACGCGATTCACTTAACTGATGTACCAACACCCGCACATCTACATCCATTAAGGCAAACTAGAAGCTGTAAGGCACTCCTGAGCAGCCCAGAACACTTAGCGGTTCTTTTAACCTAATGAACTGAACCAGTGAAAGGAGAAGATAAAACACAAGACAATATCCAACCTTTTGAATCTCTTCTGGGTTACCCGATGGTGATGGTGGTGGTGATGTCTTCACTGGTGGTGGTGGTGGTGGTGGCACCACAGGAGAGGAGCTCTCTGGATCCAGCTGCTGGTCAAACTTGAGGTTCCTCTTCCGCTTCACTCTCCCTTTGTTTTTTCCACCCTTCCTTTTCTCCACTGCGGTGGCATTGACGGTCACACCATCCTCATCCTCACAGAAGCAGGACTCGAATCGTGGCTTCCCGTTGGAGACTGTTTTAGTAATCTTCAGCTTTATCTCAGGCGATTCGCTCTTTTTCTGGGGGCTGGTGTGCTGTGGGGGCGACTCGGTTCCCTTTAAGACCAGTGGTTCCACACACAGCTTGGCCACCTTGTCCTGCTCCCCATTCAGCACTCGGGAGGTCAAGTCTTTCAGGGTCTCGGTCAGAGGGTCGTGCCCATTGATTTTGTGCAGGACGCCTTCTTGCAAGGTGGCGGCCAACTGAGCAGCAGCTTTGTCCATGAGGATCGCTTTATCAGCACTCATCTCCGCGGCTGTCTGGTTCTTTCTGCTGCCCAGGGCCTCTGGGACTGGTTTCATGCTGGCAGGAGTTAGATGTTCCGGCATTGACGGAAGAGAGCTGCCTTTGACATTCAGATCCATTCAGTCCAGTTGTTTCCAATCACAATCAAACTGCAGAAAAGACAAATTGAAAGATGAAAAGTTAATCTCAACTTGAAAAAAGAAGAATAACTTTTTTCCAGTGCCCCTCTTGTTCTTGTGGTGTTCAATAACATTTAAAAATTAGACTGTGGTTCATTCCATTATCAAGTGGGCAGGCCTGTTGCAAGCTACAGCCATGGACTGAATTACTGTGAACTACGATGTTACTGGTTACAATGTAGGCCCTTGATCTTATTTACTTACACAGCTAACTCAGAGACTGAGACTGTATTGTTGACTGGAGTAGAATGTTGATTTGGATTTCATGTTACCTTTTATATTTGAAAACAGTATTTCTCAGGGTCCCAGAAAGTTACATTTCCACTGTGTAGACCCATTCCACGCAAACGGATGTTACAGTTTGAAGCACACCCTCCTGCGTTGTAACGTAGGCTGAAAACTTGGTGCAACATATATTTAAGTTATATAGCCAAAAGCTTCTTAGAGGAACATTTTTTTGATACAAAATTTGAAAAACTTGAGTGATTTCCAGAGTACTAAATGTTGCTATAACCCACAACGTGGAATGAGCCTGTACCACCTACTGTAGGAACCTAATAGTGTTACAAAGTTCAAATGATGATTCTACTTAATATCATGGAATAACAAAAAAAAGACTTGTTATATTTAAAGTCAACCATCACCAGCATGACAGTAAGCCTATTTTTACAACTTAACTCTTCATGTTATCTTATCTTAATAGTACAGTGCTTGCACCTACATTTTACATAAATGTCCTGTTCTTATCAAACATTATTTTTTTCAAAAAGATGATGTAAAAGCATTAAAGTGGATTAAGGAAGATTAAATGATTCACAAAAAAATTGTGTTAAAGGCCGCTACACACCAGATGCGATGTGATTTTTCATTGGGCGACAAGATACTATCGCAGCGACATGACCATACACTCCTGACGCGACAGATTAGAAAACTGACAGATTACATTGATTACATGGGGGTCCAACATTTTCAGGTATTCGATTACCTGAACTCTAATCCCTGCTCTTACGCTCCAAAGAATAAGGCAAATATCCCGTATGTATGTGTACTACAAGCAGACAGCATAATAGTGCAAGCCAGGAGCCAGCCAGGTTCACAAAGTGTACAAACAATGTCCAAGACGACATTTCTTTGTTCAATACTAGCTTTCCTTAGGCACAGGATTTTCCTTTTGTTTACTGAATTAAAATGCAGAGCTCAATGAAAGTTGTACCGAGACGCAGTAGAGCATGAACGTCACAGCACGTATCACTTGCAATTAAAGTTAGGAGGCCGTCTGGTCCAGTGGTTAAAGAAAAGGGCTTGTAACCAGGAGGTCCTCGGTTCAAATCCCACCTCAGCCACTGACTAATGATGCACAGTACAAAAAATCATTTTTGCTGTATTCAGAATAAAATAACACTTATCACATAGCAACCTAGATAGTCTACATCTGTTTAATTCTAACAAATAACATTAATAAGAATCTGAATAGTGCAAATATTGTAACCTGGCCAAAATAATAGAAAATACATTCCAGCATTACAATAGTTTAACATTACTAGCCATATGATTAAGTACCGATATCAGATTAATCCAAGTCAAGTTACTTTGTTTCTTCAATAACGTATATATAAGGAATATACCTGGTTGTACTTTCACTTTTTTAAATGTTATACTAAGTATTATTTTTATTTATCCTCCCCCAAATTTATAATGTCCAATTAAGTTTTTTCTCCTCACTGCAGCTAGCCTCCACACAGCACAGATGTTCTGAGGGCGTGTGAGCGTCCTCCGATCTCACAAGCCTAAAGCAAGAACCACTTTTATGGCAAGCAATACAGCGCAGAGGTAGGTGGGCTACCGATCCCGGAGAACAGAGACCAGCCCTGCCTCTTATCCACTCTGAATGTGCTCGGTGTCTGGCTAGTAGGGTTCGCTGTTGCGCGATGAGGAGAACGAGTCCCTGCCGGTTTCCCATCCCCCACCCTGGGAGCGTCAGAGCCAATGTGACGCCCCCCTCGGGGTACCCAGCAAAGTTCTGCCTCTTTGCACAGCCCGGACACAAACTAGTGCTGTCCAAGGTGCATGACTCATCCTGCGCTCCCAGTGGCAGCGCTTTAACTGGATGAACCACTCGGGGACCCAATGGTTGTACTTTTAATGGAAGGTGCAAATGTTGACCTTGCTATCCATTCACAGAGAGTCAACATTAGATGTTTTACATTAAACTGCAGTCCAGAGTTTAAAATAATTCCTTTCCAAGTATCTTGCCTTTTCATTTCAGTCATTGCGTTCTGCTTAGCATTTAGTAGTCTTTATATTAGTGCTGGGATGAACATAGGATTTTCATGTTCGGCTATTCACTCGTAGTTTAAATATTCGTTCATTTTTCAAGAAGTAATAACAGCCATTATATTGCTCTGAACGCAGGCAGAGACAGCATAGCAGCAGGACAGGGGGCGTGTTTGTGGCCCCTGTGCCTTTATTTTACAGCAACACCTTACAATAAGTAACACGTTAAAATAGAAAAATATCCCAGGAGTAAAGAATAAGTTGTGTAGCCTTACTTTACCCCAGTGAATTAACTACAAAACAAAGGATGCCAAATAACAGTTCAAGTTAAACGTTGCTTTGTTTATTCCCAAAATAAAAATTGTACAGAAAGTTGACAACACATTTTATTTGTTTCATTACTTGCCATTTCTTCACAGTAAAGAGGCCATTGACACGTTTTCATAAAGTACAGCAATAACACAAAGTTTACGTTGCCTTTTTGTAGCTGAACAAGCAAACTGAAATTTAACTTTAAACACTTCAAATAAAACGAACGTGGAAATGGCGTTGTAAAGTGATTGAGAAAAAAAACTCACCATTTTGGTTCTCGTTTATTACATTCCACATAAAGTCACAACAAAATAATTTATTTATATATATATATATATATATATATATATATATATATATATATAAAATCACTACACAAAATTTTCAGGAAGTTGGGTACTGTTTAATGAGGCATTTCAAAATGCCTTTTTTCTGTCCCATGAGAGAATGGCTCGCTCTAAAGCAGCACAACGCGTTTTTGACCCAGGTGGCATTCCATAGATATCATTATGTGTGCGCGCACACAATCTGGTTTGTTTACTTTTTGTTGTAAAACTTTTAAATAGAGACTTAACAGCTGCTGTGTTGATTCTGTGTGTAAAATGTAAATGTAAAAACACATTTGTTAGAATATTCGGATATTTGTCCCAGCACTACTTTATATTCATCATAAAGCTAAATTAGCTTTATAATTTCAATGTTACCCAAGTTTGGCCTCCTTCTTTCAACACTTGCTATATACATTAACTTATTTCAGTTTACAAAATAATGTTCGCAGGTGTCGTGCTCCTGGAAATTGTTTCACTGCCTAGCAACAGTGCAATAGCTGTCGTGTGCGGTTATTACAGGGGAACTCAAGCAAAACATTCGCCAAGGCAACAAAATTGGCAACAATTTTAAACAAAATACAACTGCAGAATGTTGCCGTTACAAGCATTGCATAATTAATTAGGGTCCTTACATTTAATATGCAAATAACTACGCCTAACTTCGGGTTTAAGAGTGACTTAACACTTGTCAAGCATCAGCATTAAAAAAAAGACGCGTTTGCTTTTACTAGCAGTTTATAAGGCTTTTTTTTCGTGTACTTGAATATGTAATATGTTATTTCATTATTTTCATGTATTCAACTACACTGGCCCATCCCTAATCTATATTATTTAGGATAGTCTATAGGAGACATAAGTTGCATCGCGTCTGGTGTGTAGCGGCCTTAATAAAGGTACTCATCCATAAACTCAAAAACACCCAATCACAGATTACAAATTCAAATGTTATACAACTGGTTTCACAAACCACGACGAGCAAGTCTCTTCCTACCTAATGTAACTTTATATAAGGCAAGGGGTCTGTGTGAAATGTATACCCTGCCAGGATAAAGAACCGCTGGGTAGAGCATATCATAACACATATGTGGCTTATCCCGACTCCCGACAGTGAACAGGTTGGTCAAATTAACCCAAGTAACGAAACTTTTTGGCTAGTGCATTACAGTGTCAAAACATCTGTCAACCTAACTTAGCTTAAAAAAAAAAAAAAAAAAGCTTTACTTTATTCTTAAAGGTAATGTCGCAAAACAAAAATAAATTACTATTGGGAGCTGGAGAAATTGTAATGTGGCTTTCAGCTCTATTTATTGAACATGTGCCTAGAAAAAAAACCAAAAAACTAAAGCTACATTGACACATCTCATTTCACGGGATCCAATGAAAATCCTTTAAAAATAATAAAAACTCTTTAAAATAGCACTCTGCAAAAATTGAACTGATAAGTGTAGGAAGAAAATAAAATTAAAAAAAAAACCCACATGGCTGCATCAAATGTACACACACAGATAACAATGGTATTGTTCTTACACTCCCCATTATATAGGCGCACTGCATTATGCCTGTCTAAGAATTATTTTTCTTCCTTAATTGCAAGTTGAACAAGTGGGAAAATCAATTCAGAAGCTAAATGCAAGATTCCAATGCTCAGCTGCAACCACTAGGCTAAGTGTGTAAAAGCTCAGAAGTATTTCTCAGACATGGCTTAATTAAGACTGCCAAAGCTCTGGCCTGAGACAGCTGAATTTGTTCAGAGGCCCTCACAATGAAAACAGTACATTGGAAAAAGTTTTACTATTTATCTCAGCTAGATCAGTTACCAGCTGTTAAAATCCCTAAATGGAGACCAAAAGCACAAGATGAATGTCTGCCTACCAGAGTATTTATAAAATGGCCTCCCTAAAGCAGTTCTGGCCAGTCTTATGAACTGCAGCCTAAAACTGAATATTTTTCTTTGCCAATTATGAAGAGTAAATTGTTGGTTAGTTTATTAAACGTTTTCAGGTACGTCATATTTTCTGCTTCTGTTTTTGGGTATGTAGTAAAAATACGATACAACAAAACACTTGGGACTGTAAAGATGATCGGTAGGCCGGGGTTACATCAAACCAACCCATTAAAAAAGGCTTAAACATTCACATATGGGGCCCCCAGTGAAATATAATCTATTTGCATTTCAATGTGTCCACCATCATCACAACGGGCACCTTTGGGGGCATTTTCTGAGAAATATGTTTAAAATATTTACATACGAGCTATATCACTTGTTTCAAGGACACTGCTTAAGTCTGATTTCAGAGCCAAGGTCTACAAAAGGCATTCTGCATTTCCAACCTCTTATTTATTTTACAAGTTATTGATTGTACCAAAATATATGTACTGGATAAGTCAAAGATTTAAATGAAAGAAATCAGAAGAATGTGTTGGTCAAAATCCATGTTATACTTCAGAAAAACACCCAGTTTGTTTTTGTCCACAAGGAATGAATACAGTTTTCTGTTGATTTTAAATAAAGGGGGTGATCTAAAACAAACAGACGCAGAGAGAGGCACAACCAATTTCAATATACTGGTATTCCTGTTGCTACAGTAGATGATAAGCACTGTACTTGGAGTAGTACTATGTACTTTCGAGGACTCACAGCAGGGCAG
The DNA here is from genome assembly GCF_902713425.1 of Acipenser ruthenus. Lineage (NCBI taxonomy): Eukaryota > Metazoa > Chordata > Actinopteri > Acipenseriformes > Acipenseridae > Acipenser > Acipenser ruthenus. The sequence continues at coordinate 115,933,244 of NC_081189.1, read as the reverse complement.
CAAATAACAGGCCTCAAGCCACAGGGAGAGCCCAACCCACAATTACAAACAGCAGCTTCTACCAACTGATCTAAATGTGTACTGTGCGAGTTAAGACTTCTGGCCATGAACAAGTCCTATTTTATAAAATCATAAAAAAAAATAATTAGCAAAACGAATAGAGAAACCGGTGGTGGAAACGTTCATCACTTTTGACTAGCCTTAGATCACTAAAAGCAGTACTGTCTGAAATGAGTGAATGGGAAACAGGTTAATGTCTAAATACACCCGTTACAAACCTATCACAGGCACACACAAAAAAAGGTAATTTCAGGAAGGATGAACAGAGTCATCCTGACCTAGTGCAAGTTTTTTTTTTGTTCTATCCTACAAGTGCCGTTGTAGTTTGTATTCCAAGTATTCACTTTATTGCGCGGTGTAAGGCTGTTTGTAGTTAGACTATGCAGTTGGGAAAATCGGATCTGTATCAAAGCAACATGACCATTAACTACTGTGTTGTATTACATACATACATAAATAAACTACGTACAGTGCATTAAAACCTTAGTTATCATTTGTTCAATAGATATCTGGATGAAACATACCACATGTTTTTCTTCTCTAAATAGAATTTAAAATACATTTTTATTAATATAAAAAGCCACCTCCATCCATTGCAAGACAGTGTCCCGATCCAGCGTGTATTTGACCTCCCACATATGTTAATCTTATAATTGCCATTTTAAAATGAGGATTAGACAAATATTCTGCCAAGCCCTAAATGGCGTGAGAATGGTAAAATAAACATGCATAGTATTTTATTTTGCCTTTATATTTGTAATGTGTTAAAACACTTTATAGCTTGTTCTTATAGTTTGTTCCTCTTTCACAACTTATACACAATTTCCTAAAAACAGCAGGAAAATTATATATATATATATATATATATATATATATATATATATATATATATATATATATATATATATATACACACATATAATGAAATGTATACGGGCCTAAACCTCAATCAAAAGTATTTTGCAAAAATGCAAATACATAAATTCGTACATATACAAACCTGGTTAATAATACCACAACAAACTATTCCCAGTTAACCAGCATGCCTCGACTATGGAATTTCCTTTAATTGCAGACTAAACGTTATTTTTGTTGTACTGTTATTTCACTGAGGCCATGTTTGACTTTGTAATACATTTGTTTTACTGTACAAAGAGACAGCACACAGACTAATCGTATCCTCACCACTTCTACACTGCTGTTCACAACTTAGTACAACATACGTTGGTTGCGTCTCAAAAATGGCTTCCCTATTCACAATACACAGCAAAGTACGTATCCTCCAATAATGCCATTTGATTTTAACATCCTCGTCGCAACGTAAAAGTGTATTTTAGTGTTAACAATTATTTCTCCAAAATGCATTTAGCAACTTCAATGTTAAATGTGAAGTGTCATTGTTAACTCTCCAAAGCAATGTCCCGATCTTTGAGTGACAATGCATTCAAATGTATTATTCGCTTTGCATAGGTTTTTTTAAAAAAAAAAAAGAGGTTTCGAAAAGAAAAATAAGTTTACTTTCAACCAAAAGCGACAATATTCCAATAAACACCAGATATGAAGTTTGGTGCGTTGTATTTAACATATTTCTCTCCAAACCGGCCAACAACAAATATTACAAAAAGTGATAATAAAAAATATATATTTCTGCATAGAACGAAGTGCATTTGCAAATTAGTTGTAGTTTATAGTCAACTAAACAGTTAGATATCACACATCCCCAAACTGAATTCCCTGTGTATGCGCCAATTTAATGTTAATATATGAAGCAGATTTTTTTTCCCCTTCTCTCGCCAAGACATCATACAAAACAACAGATTCAACACACAGCAGTTTACTAGTCCAGTGTTATAATCATGCACGATTATACAGCCTTTACTTTATTTGATAGAGCAAGGAGGGGGAGACCCCATAATATGCGAAAGCTTAATCAGCGACTGAAACCTTATTTAGCCTAAACATTTTTTTTTCCTTTATAATAAATCTCGTGTTTTAGGCCCTAGTACAAAAATAATCCGATCTGCTTGAATGCATTTTAAATTGAAAATCGTTCTGTTAAACCGATCACGAAAACCAAGCTTAATAGTTTCGACAGGCAACAAATGCAACATCTCCAGTGTATGCCAAGGTACCGTTTGTAAGCATTTGCCGGTTTCTAATTTTTATAGCGATTTGATTGAAAACGCACGTCTACATACAGGCAGTAGTGCTACTAAATCGACTAGTACTGCTAGCCAGACTTCAGTGAACTGCAATCTCACTTGCCTTTATTCTGGTTTAAATAATAAACTCTTTTAAAAGCTTCTGTACCCCATACACACCAAAGCGTTGCATCTGCATGAAACGTGATTGCAAAAGTTGAAAACATCAGAAATAATAACCTGTTTGCAGCATTTTCCGAGCCGTGAGTTATATTGCAAACTCTAATCAATGCTTGCAGGAACTCTAATCCCAATCAGCGCGAAAAATACTCACTCACGATTGGTTGGCAGACGTGGTCTCCAAGTTAACCGGCCTTTTCAAAAAATATCTTTATGTGCTGAGGCCCAATAAAACATGCCAGGCGCTGCAAAGAACACATATCAACAGCGCGTCGCTTACCGTTCGTTTTGATCGTGTTTTGTTTTTTCCTTTTAAATCGAACATTCAGTAGAATTCAAATTGCAATAAGCGAGACGATTTAGCCGTGTGAATGAGGAAAGGCATCCTCCTTACTGTGACGTCACTAGCAAACTGCAGGCTGGGCGCGCACCCCAGCTGAAGAGGGAGAAAGGAGAAGGAGCGCCGTCCGCTCAGTGACAGCTTGACGTTTCTCTCGGTTATGGCATTTTTCAGGAGATGGAGCGGCGAGGTTACTGTCCTCTCCTTAGTTATATATATATACAGATTATATTTTCTTGAATTATTTTACAGTACTTTCTTTCCTTTGCACTGTACTGTTCCGCACATATACATATGCCAGTACACACGACTTCCACAACATTTGTAAAAATATAAATTGCTCCTGCACCCACCAATGTACCAACGATGCAGTCAGTATATCACATTTACTTAATAAGTCACGATGGGACATTAGCCGATTTAACAAGGGATGGAAATAAGACCCCTCTTGCATAGCAGTTTAACCCATTCCAGTTTTTACTAGGAGCTTGATTAGCCACAGTTGTGTCTTATTCAGTTGTGTCTTATTAAACTCATAGTAAAACCAGGAATGGACCAAACTGCTATGCGTGGTAATCTTTTTTTCCATTCCTGTATAACATGTGTAGGCCTGATATAGTGAATTGTATATATTCACACAACTACAAAAACTCAGTTGGCCTACTTTTGTGCAGTTTTCATAGATTTGCTAAAGATATAATTAGAAACCATTAATACTTATACATGCACTATATATACATCCATTTGCTGTGTGCGGCTGAAGCCTAGAAGCTGCTTTACTGTGAATATACCTCTCTAAGGAGTGTAAACCTGGCTTTATATTTTAATGCATTAGTGGTAGTAGTCGTTGTAGTTGTGTATCCCTATTTATTACAGCAGAAGTTCTTTCAGTAAATATTTTATTCTATTTTATTAAAGCAGATCCATAAATCAATTAATCTGTAAATTATTATTACGGGTGCTATTACTATTACTTGACCAATAAAACCCCTTAAACAAAATGGCTGTAAAAGGGTTAAATCAACCATGTAACTACTCTCCCAAAATGAGTGCAAATCACCCGCTTCCTCCTCCTACACCACCACCACTTCCATTGTGCACCATTGAGATTCAGAAGCTGATGCTTTTTAAAGTATGTTTTCAAATGGTGGCCCAGGGATGTGAACTCATAGTGAACTCACAATGCAATGATTCAACACAGTGTCTGCCTGTACACCAGCAAAAAGCCTGCTACAGTAGCCATGCCACCATTTTAAAATCACATGTGTATGTTATTACATCTTAATTTTCATAGTAAATGTAATACATGGGTAATTTGTTCACAGTAGAAAATCATGCCCTTTGTCTTTAAGACAAAGTCCTCATTAAAAAAAAGATTAATCCTAGAATGAGAAATACTTCATACTCTTCAGAAATTATACATATAAAATAGCAACCAGAAAACTGTTACACAGATGTTGCACTGAGATGTTTTGTTGACATGCTGTTTTACATGTAGTGCAGCAGATTCATGATCTGGTTCTATGCAGATTGATAGATGCAGTTGGACGCTATCATTTACTAACATGGCCCATGTGCTATAGTTAATTGTGTTGGTTGATCAGCAGGGGTCACTTTTCCCTTTGGACCACAATACATGTAAAGTAAAGGAGTGCTAACTATGGTCATAAAATCAATTTCTTACCTCCAATTAGCATTAGCAGCATTATGACTGGTTCCCGTTTTCATGTGGTCAGGACCGTTTGGCTCGTTTTTTTTTACTGTACCCTACTGTAATCAAACTGTTTCTGTGAGGGAGTTTAGGTCACATGGCCTAATTGCCATTACACTACTAGAGTAAAGCTGAGCTGCTACCCCTTTTAAAAGTGTACCATAGTAAAAGCATATCAAAGTCCAGGAATACATAGTAAAGTATGGTAAAACCCAGATGGGAATGGTAAACCATGGTAAACTATGGTAAATACATACTACAAAACTGCAAAATGACTGTGGAAATGACAGCAGTGATTTTGTATCAGGAAGTAGCAGCAACATTTAGTTCTATAGCACTGACTTTGAAAGATCTGTATATTCGAAATTGAAATATAAAACACTAGTGAACAAACAAAATATATAAATGACTGCCAGTGCTACTATTGCTGGTGCTGATAAAAGGTAAAAAAGGAGAGCAGACCTGTTTTAAAACTTTTTCCAAGATAGGTCACAAGTTCTGGCCTATTACTGAATCTCCCTGTCATGACTACTTTTATTCAAGGTTTTAAATTCCCCATTAATTTATCATCAAATCTTTAAACTACACATTGTATCCCAGCTGTTAGATGGAGAGAGAGAGAGAGAGAGAGAGAGAGAGAGAGAGAGAGAGAGAGAGAGAGAGAGAGAGAGAGAGAGAGAGAGATTGCCAGCACTGATCATGACCTGGACCTCCTTGTGCCTCAGCTCTGTCTAGATGTAAAGCAGGACACAACTGGGGAGCAAGGAGAAGTTGCAGCCAAGTTTGGCATGCTGGGCCTGGACAAACAATTAGACACACAGCTATATCACTGTCACCTGATTTGAAAGCGACTACAAGGTGTTTACAATGGTTCTGGAGGGATAATGGGACATTTCAATGATAGCTACCTCACCTAATTCCTTTATCTCCACAAAGACCCATAGTGTCATCCAGTTTGAACCTGCTCCTCATAAAACATTTTTGTAGTGATGCATACAGAAACACCTGCCAACCAAGCACCATCTACCAGTCTGTTGTCTTACCCAACCTAACAGGAACTGACTTGCAAAGGGGGGATGCAACTTTCATACAGTATATGTCAAGGGTAACATAGTATAATTTAAGCAGTCTGTTGTGTTTTTGAATTTATTATTAATTTGACATTGTACTTACCACAAAGAAAGAGGGAGGGTGTGTGGGTCTAACAGAATTAATAATTACTGCCATGATCCAATGGCTTCAGGGACACTACGACTGAATACAGTAGAACCAGTCAGAAAAAAAGTTTATTTCTTTCAACACAAGCGAGTGGTCACGAGAAAGCACCTTTGGTGACAGACTGTACTAATGTCTTTGAACTCCTTAGACACAGTACCACTATAGCCATACGTGCCAATCAATCCATGGCAGCCAGCTGTCGTAAAGGTAGCTTTTCTCTCGCCCTCGTGTTAGAGAAAGTGACGAAACTGCATCGTGAGGGTTCGCCATGTTGGCTCAAGCCGCCGTCCTGCTTTGTTACACGCCGTTGACACTGCGTTGGAGCCCCTATGTCAACAGCTTCCTAACATCCGCTGCACACACAACCCTGCTTGCGATTGCTAGCGCATGTATCCACTCAGCGATCAGCGCTGGGCCTTGACTTTAATGAACCCATGTTCGGGCGAATGCAAGAGAAGGTTAAGTGGTGAAATGTTTACCAGTCGGCTGATTTGCTGTGTGGATGACGTAAAAAGAAGGGAGTACTGGTAGTATTAGGACAGCCAGTATCATCAAGAACGGATATGGGGGAAAACTGTAGCGTGACTCCTTAAAAAAAATAGTAAATATATATATATTTTTAAAATTGTATTTTATTTATTTAAAATTAGACCTTAGAAATAAAAATGGCGTTGATCCTAAGATCGAGGGCACCTGCTGTATTCCAAGCCTCCAGATCGTTGTGCAAAGAAATTAAGCAAGGTAGGTCATCGGGGTTTTTATTATTAATAATAATAATAATAATAATAATAATAATAATAATAATAATAATAATAATAGATATGAGCAGTACTGCTGCCAGTAACTCTTTATATTATTATATTTATAAAGAAACACAAATATAATCATTTTTGTAATGTGTATTTGTACTGCTCTCGTTCATTTAGGAATCGAGCTATATACGTAAGTGGTGAGTGCGAGTGGGCTGTCTGGTTGTAGCGAAACTAAGATCAGAAACACTAATTTTCCATTTAAACAAGGAGCTTATCAACTTCAAGCTAGCGTACATTCGCGTTTGTTACAAAATTGAAGTTGAACGTGTTACGTAATCGGTCTTTGGCAATGAAAGTAAGGTTTGGTAGAAAAGACGTTTTTTTTGCGACTAAACGATTGTCGTATGGACAAAATGTGCTATTATTAAACTTGTTAGGTTGTAGAACCGTGCATTACAAACATTGGTTAGGTAACGATGAATCTCTGTTCTTTTCCTATGTGGTGTCGTTTTTATATACATACTACGCGCTACGGTTATGTTATCTGCATTATTAACAGTCCTGTCACCATGGAGTAACAAACACGTTCCTCCTATCCCATTAGGGATTTCTCATACAGGCTGAGTTGGGGCAGCCAACATCCTAGTCAGCAGCACGTGAAGTCTATGGGATTTCTAGAAAGAACCAATGTATGCAGTTGTTTCTTTTTATGTAACAAACACGTTTTTTTTATTTTTGAATGGTGTCTACAATGTGTATTAACTACAAAAGCTTCGCCATGTTACGGATACATACCGCGTACTGTGCTGTAAATAGCTGATGCGAACAATATAGGCCTATCCAGAAAGAAATCCTCTAGAAAACGCATTTTATGTATACAAAGTAACTTCTGCACCTGTAAGTGTAATATTTATATGGCGTGTACGTTTTCTCCCCCAAAACATTAACTTTCATGCTGTTTAGTTTGTATATTATGACAGGAGCCTGCATTAAAATAATAATAATAATAATTAATTACGACCAGGCAATTTATATTTTAAATGGGTGCTCCAGTCTGGGTTGGACAAATCCACTTAGTTCATTGCAGATTTACCAGGAGCCTCAATTGCCTGGATTTACCATTATACTGTACTTAATGTAACTATAAACCAGCAAGTAGCTCTTGAGAGTGAAGATTCTCATTTGTAAAGGGAAGCTCCTGCAGAAGGATAACCTGTGACTTGCAAAAGTATTTTACAAGCTAATATCCACCTTACAAGAGGTGGGCAGCCACTCTGACCTGAGTGGGGTGAAAATCGGCTTATAATGTGCTGTAAGACACATTATAGTTAAATAATAAACAGTATGTCTAACTGTAATACAATGCCATTACAAAAACATTGTAAGTGGTATATTACATACATACAGTATCAGGTTTGGAATACAAGCAAGTATATTGCAGTATAGATACATTTTGTGCCACTACTGAATATTATTATTATTTATTTATTTCTTAGCAGACGCCCGTATCCAGGGCGACTTACAATTGTTACAAATATCACATTATTTTTACATACAATTACCCATTTATACAGTTGGGTTTTTACTGGAGCAATCTAGGTAAAGTACCTTGCTCAAGGGTACAGCAGCAGTGTCACGACCCTCTGGTCAAGAGTCCAGAGCCCTAACCACTACTCCACACTGCTGCCCTGAATAAAACAAACATAATCTTGTTTTCTTTTATTCTATTGGAAATGAAACCAGTTCCTGACCTCACTTTAGAGGCACCCTAGTGATTCCTAGCAACTTCATGTAATTCAGTTTCGTAATAATTTCAATAATTAGGCCACAGGTAGGCACATAACCTTACAAAAATGGTTGATTAAAGATGCACTCCTAAAATGCAAAATTATTTGTTTTTGACTACAATTTCCATCAGTTACCAAAAAAAAAGACAACTGTGAATGTATTCACTTACTGCACCTCAAGCTAACCATTAAGTATGTTGTCTTTCTAGGCCTATACTGTAAAATCATAAGAGCTTTTGTGCAGAAGCAAACACTTTAGATTGTGGATACAGTATATGTAGAAAGTGTTCTGTCAGCTAAATAAGCAGAATGCCTTGGTTTTGAGCACATGGGGTTTATTTGAGTGTCTCCAATACATTAGTAAAGCTCTGGTGACATTTAACTAATTTGAAAGTCACAGAGGCTTCCCTGCCTATTCGTTAGTATAAAGTGTTGAAATGTACATTCACTTTTCCTGTTACAGTAATAGAAATAAGTATGATCAAATATTTGTGAACATTCATGGCTGTTAACAGGTTCATCAGCGACGGACAGGATCAGTGTGTGAGGGTTCACATTGTAAAATTAAACAAGATGCACCTATTGATAGAGCAGCACAAACCAATTCAGGTCAGGCTTGCCACAGTGAGGGCCGTTACTGTTGATTGGGCTAATTTACCATCCTGAGAGACAACTGAAGAAACAGACACTTGGTTTTGTGTGGATTAGTGTTCCCCACAGAGTCTAAGAAATGCGGCAATCCTCACAAATCCTATGACTGTTTTTGTTGAATGGTTAATGAGACCTTTCAACACCAATGACCCTCACATGATTGTCAGCGCCTCATTTCTGTGGAAAGTTCAATTGGAATAATCTGTTCATGCAGCAGTAACTACTGATTAAGTTTGGTGCACAGAAGTCTAAACTATGGAATAATGTAGTAAACTGAAAGAATCATATTGTAGTATAGAATTGAAAGTGGTTTTGGGACACCTAAGCTTTAAGGTAAGTTTCCCCTCAGATAATGACTTTCCTTCTTCTTCCTGTAGGTGGATTGCAGGAAATTGCATGTTTCAACTGCACGGCCCTTAGGCTTATGAGGTAAGATATTCCTAGAAAGTTTAAATAGGGGTTGTAGCCTAATAGTTTCAAGTTTGATTGTTTGTCAACTGCTAGCTGTTAAGAATTTTGCCCCAACATTGAACCATTGTCAAAAATATGCAGGCCAATATAGGAGTGTGTTAATAGTAATTGTACAGTGTAGGCCAGTTTATTTCGTATTCCATACATGTGGGATGTGAGCACATTTTGTATCTACATCAAAAGTGAATATTTTAGCAGAAACTGTCATGTGAACCTGTCCTTATCCCTCCTGTCCTTATCCCATCCCTCGCTGGCCGCTCGCAGTAGGTATGGAGGCACCCATACATTCCAGTCACTTCTAAATTATTCGCTCGCTTCTAGTGTAGATACACCTTTAGACTATAAAACTGAACGGCATTGTGGGACACTGCAGCTTGACCAAAACAAAGCTTGGCTGTACATGACTCTACAGGACTAGTGCAGGTTAACTTCCTGGGTCACATGAGGTCAGTCATCCCCGAAGTTTTAGCCACAGGCACATTTATGTATTTCTCAAAGTTAAGGGCAAGGTACTTTTTATCTCTTGACATCTGACAAAAGTCTTATTCCAAAATGTTAAATAAAATAATATTAAAATACAGATTTAACAAGTGGCACAAAAGCAGAGATTGAGAGCAGAGTCGTGGAATGGAATGACTTTAGTCCCCCTGCCATCATTATGTTTTCTGCCATCACGGGTACAACTCTGGTCTCGCGGGCACAAACTTGACGACCACGGCATTGGGAGGAACTCAATGGGGCGGATTAGTGTGATAATTGTTAATGGAATTGTTTCTTGTAGGAATGTAAGCGTCCGAAGCTGCAGCACTCCCTTGTCATTCAGCTCATCGTCCTTGTGTGCGGGAGAGAACTGTAATTGTCACAGTTGTCTGCGTGGCTCCCAGAGACTCTACTGCGGGGTGGTGAAAGGCTCTCAGTCATGGACTCCTGTGGGACCCCGGCACGTTCCAGTCAGGTTGTGGCATGCCAGCAGCCGCCTCTGCGACGACTCCAAGGTGGAGAAGTCTCTCAAATCTTTAAAGGACAAAAACAAGAAGCTGGAGGAAGGAGGCCCAGTCTACAGCCCCACAGTGGAGATGGAGCCTGTCAGGAAGTCTCTGGGACAGAAGGTAGTGGACGAGGTGAAGCACTACTACCATGGCTTTCGCTTGCTATGGATCGATACCACAATTGCCGGCAGAATGCTGTGGAGGATTCTCAATGGGAACGTTTTGTCTCGGAGGGAGAGAAGACAGGTAATTCTTGGGCTGCTGGTTGTGTATTGTATTTTTTTTTTTTTGTAATTCAGTGGTGGGTTTCCTCATGATTTTATTTTCTCAAGCAGCTGAGCTGGAGAACAGTAGTAATAGAGCAGGGGCTTACACACTCCTTGCTTGTTAGTACCAAACCCCCCGACTCCGCAGAATGCCTTGGGCTTTAACTGGGGTTATGTCAAGGTTGCCGTTCCTATCTCGTCCTTCTGCCCCTTAGCTGATCAAACCTGCTGTTACCGTATCTGACATTTAAGTTGCTTTTGAAACACTATTTTATTGATCTAAACAGTGATGGCTCTAGATACTGTCACCATTAAATAAAGTAAAATAGGATCAAACTATTTTACTTACTTTACATGGCATTCAAACACTTTTGGCAGAGATGTTTAGATCAGTTGAATAGACACAAAGCACTTGAAATGCCATAAGGGGTTTTCAGTATTTTTTTCATTGAATTTGGTAGGTTCGTCAATGTGAAAAATCTTGTCAAATGTTTCACATTGACTAACCAAACACAGAGCAAAGAAAGTTTCACTTGTTTCAGCGGAAACTCAAAATTTTCAGCAACCAGCAGCAGCTTTATCTTATAGTTATACCATAGCCCCAAAGCTGTATATTAAGCATTACAAGTCTGCTATGCTGCTACATGTGAAGTGGTTATTTTTTTGTTTATATGTAAACTGGTGTCTTGGCCCTGTGTCACGGTTCTGTGATGCTGTTTTGCTTGGGTACAAATACAGGTTCCCCTATCATCTCTCGAACAAAAACACAAATAAAGAGGGCTGAACAGAATACAAAACAGGAAATTCCTTTTGTTTTGCCTTTGGTGTCCACCCATTGTGCTTTTTATATTATATTTTACATAATGTTAATACTTTTCTTAAATTGCGAGATTGGTTTAACTGTTGTTTTTATAAGAAAACAAATCAATGGAAGGCATTGTCAGGGTTGGGTCAATTCCTTTTTAAAATAAATCCCCAATCCCCAGTTCCCATCCCCTTTTAATCCATTCCAATTCCTTCAAAGGTAAATGAAGTTAATGTCATCTTAAAGCTTGTTTGAAGGGTTTTCCAAAAAGGAATTCATTGACCTAATGGGTCAAGCCCCCACTGTCCATGAGCTCCACATGCTCTGTCCTGTATCTACTCAACTCCAGTACTGTGTTCAATAGGCCCTCTTCCCTGTATGTGTTGTTTATAACCTTTATGCAGTGCTATAGTCAAGCAGATAGTGGTTGAAATAAACTGATTTAAGTCATTTAAAAAGGTAAGCTTCTCTCCAGGTCTATCCATTTTTATAAAATGTACATTTTGTGTTTTACTTTGTGGAAAATGCAACAGCTTGAACAAAGTTGTGTGGGCTTTAGGACAGGGTTAATGTGTCATTAGATTAGCCTTGCTTTTTAGAACAAAGAATAGGTCTTTGATACTGATTCCTTAGCGTAATGTTTCAAAGCATTCCGAACGACCGTTAATGGAACTGTATGGAATAGCGTCTTTTGAAAATTTGCTTCAACTGCCAGGTCAGTGTTGCATAGCTGTCGAGTTCTGTTGGCAGCCTTGCTGAAACTTTCACGCAGTGTTAGTCTCATTTTCATAATGACTGATAGAAAAACTCCTGGTTTCAGTTTTAAGATGACTTGTTTTTCTACAATGGATTATTTTGTTTAGCACATTTACTAGATTTGGTTACAAATATATAAAGAAACTAAATCTTTAAAAAAAAAAAAAAAAAAAAAAAGTGTGTGGAAACTACAGTTAAACTGTTAATGTTAAATGAGTAGACAAACCACTTTTTAGCTCTTAAATGTTAACTCATTTTTATAACATTATTTTTTTTTTTAATTCCTATTACTATTCCTATTACCTATTGCTGTGTACCTGTGAAAATTCCCATTTATGAAACAATAGTGTAAATATGCATATTTATCACTTTTTAAAATGAATACAGCAAACGTTTGCCTTGTTTATACACTACCAGTAAATGAGTGAACACAGTGCATAGAGCTGCACCATTTCTTTAACAAAACAGACAGCAGCTGCATTAAAGATCTGAAATATTTCTGCTAAAGATCGCTCTGTCCAGTACAATAAGGGGGCATTTCACGTGTCTCTTGTTTTTACATTTATTTATGTTTTGTATTGTGTTTGATAATTCACTGATTTTGAAAATAGAATGTCTTTAAAAGGCAGACATAAATTAAATATTCCATAATTTTAGCATTTACTGTTTTTCAGGAAAGCATGAAAATATTTAGGAACATTTGTTGTAGAGCAACTAGAAAAATTAAGAATTTTGAATGTGATAACTCTATTGTCCTCTGCTTTAATACATACAGTTGTAGTCAAAAGTTTACAAACCCCAATGGAAATGTATAATTTCTAGAAATTTCTCAAACAAATTATAGGAATAAATCTTTTGTAGCAAACGTTTTGCTTTTGTAGATGAGGAAAAAAAGGTACAAGAAACAGATGTGTACAATTATTTATTTCAGCAATTTTTGCAAAACTCCAAAAATTCTAATTCAAAAGTATTCATACCCTGACAAAAAATGAAATTAATAGCTAGCTGAGGCACCTTTAGCAATAATAACCTCTTTTAAACGATTAGGATATTTGTCAATGAGCTTTTGGCTTTTCAACGCAAAATTGTTCCAGTTGTGACAGTACCATGAGTTTTGTATTTCTTGTTAATAGAAACAGTGTTTGAAATTGGGATACTCAAATACTTGGAAGTCTTCTTGTATCCTTCTCCAGCTTTATGACAATAAATAACGTTCTGCCTAAGGTCTTCAGATAGTTCTTTACTTTTTCCCATATTGACTTATTGGTAATGACAGCAATCATCCTATGCCTATCCCTTTTATTCTCTAAGAATGTTCACCTACAGTCCAGCATTTTCTAGAATTAGGGTCTACATTACCATATTGAAATTTCTAGCACCTTCTAGACAATACTATCATAGAATCCAAAAAATGCTATAATAATTAACTGTAGACATCTGTTTCTTGTAACTTTTTCCTCATCCACAAAAGCAAAACTTGCTACAAAAGATTTTTCCTATAGTTATTTGTTTGAGAAATTTCTAGAAATTATACATTTCCATTGGGGTATGTAAACCTTTCACTACAACTGCATGTTTAATCATGAAATAGCTTGAAATACCTGTTTTTAGAAAATGAAATCAGTGAAAGAAGCATTTCCCAAGTTATAGCCTAATGAGGCTAATAAGGGACCAAATGGGAGGAAGAAGATGCTTGTTTTAAGTTAAAGGTATAGAACTATGAAAAACATATTTAATTGTATTAAACATATAACCTATGTTATGTAACCTGAACAGAAATCCCTTGAAACTGCGTTTTTGCAGTGATAGTGTATGAATGTGATCAATGTTTATTTGTTTATTTTTGGGGTGTTTTTAATGCAGTTCAGCCTTGACATTTAAAAATGGTTTACATTGTGTTCAAAATGCTGAATAAATATCCAAGTTTGTCCCTGTAACTGGGGATACATATACCGTTGATGGGGATATAGCACAAATGCACACCCGGGTGTCTGTGCCACACTTTCTTTGCATATATCTTGATAACCTCAATGAAGACTTCCAACAAGAATCTTTTAGCACAAGCTATTAAGAGCATGGGAATCGGATAATCAAAAGCTATGTAATTTTCTTTTGTGGCTGACTTCCAAAGCAGGTGTGGCACAGGTAGCCACACATAGTGAGCATTGCACTTCCCAGATACATGTGCAGTAATCTACCTTAACCTTGCCCTTTGAGATGGTGAGAAGGTAGTTCATTTCCATCGAATCAGTAGCTTCTCTGTGCCAACTCACTAACTGTGCTGTTATAGTGCCTATCAAAGAACTAGTGACATAAATGAAATCATTTATAAATACTATGAAACATAAATGACACTAAAAACTCTTAGTTGAAACAGCAAAGAACATTGCTAGTTCATACTGTAAAGTTATTTGAAATGCATTAGTTTAAGCAGCACAACCATTTACGCAAAAAAGTATTCTATTAAGAATTACACACCACAATTACTAAACCAATTTTTTTGGCAAAAAGAAGTAAGCTGCTTTTGTTTACAGAGAACAGATGGCTTACAGTCTGTTGAAGAACAAGGGTCTGTCTTGGGGAATCTAATCTGATGAAATTTGAAAGCGTAAATACAAATAGTGACAAGGCTATTGTAGAGCCAGATACATGAGCAGAGAGCTTCTTGGTGTTCGTGGTCAGATGCTTGTTTTCAGTCTTTTGTTCACTGCGGACTCACCATGCAGCCACCCAAGAGCTACAGTGGTTAAAGAAAAAGGGCTTGTAACCAGAAGGTCCCTGGTTCAAATCCCACCTCAGCCACTGACTCATTGTGTGACCCTGAGCAAGTCACTTAACCTCCTTCGGGTGAGACGTTGTTGTAAGTGACTCTGCAGCTGATGCATGGTTCACACACCCTAGTCTCTGCAAGTCGCCTTGGATAAAGGCGTCTGCTAAATAAACAAATAATACAGCGTCGGAGGACAACGCAACTCTCTGGCAGCTTACAGGCAAGCCTGCAGGCGCCCGGCCAGACTACAGGGGTCGTTGGTGCGGTGAGCTGAGGATGCCATGGCCGACCTAACCCTCCGGGCAACGCTTGGCCAATTCTGCGCCGCCCCCTGGGAGCTCCCGTCCATGGTTGGCTGTGGAATAGCCTGGACTCGAACCGGCGACGTCCAGGCTGCTCCTGCGCCACTCGGGAGCCCCCGAGCATTCCAGTATTTGCAGCCAAAGCAGTGATCTCTGTGAATTAGTCACACAGAAGCCATGCCCTTGAAAATGTGTTTTGTGGAAACTAAGTCAACAGATTGCAGGCTAATTGGGTGTGAGGCACAGACTTTTTACCAAAACAAAACTCGGCCACTAGCGGTCTAAAGAGTCCCTTTTATTGTTATACATATTGTGGTATTCAGTAATACTTTTGTTTCACAATCCTTATATCTGTGGGTAGTGTCGTTTACACCCTCAAATGATAAAATGTAAAAATGGGTTATGGTCCCATCGAAATGAATGCGTGTATTCTGAATTTGCATGTATTGGTCATTTACCTTGCATAGATGTAAATGGGTTAACCGTCGCCAAGTAAATTTTGCTTTCTGGTGAAGTCGAGTGCGAAACATCTAAACTACTGAAGGGTGTATGAAGTCTTTTAGAAAGAAACGGAATAACATTTTTTTTATTGTTATATTGATCATTTTTCTACATTTTTTATATAAAAGTGGTTATACGGTTTGTATTCTATAGTTTTACAGTTTTTCTGCTTTCCACTCTACCTCACAAACATCTGTTAAATGTACAGTAAATAAAGATCGAGCAGAAAATGTTTTTGCAGGCTTGACTTGGAAAGCTCAAACAAAGGTAGTTGATTTGCAAACTATTTATTTTTTCTATGACTAAGCAGTTTGGAGAGTAACCCAATTCACTGCAGTCTACTTTAGTTGTGGCTGTATACCAGGTACATCAACCCTGATTACAGGAAGAGGTGTTGGCTGGGAGCATGTTAACTCAAGGACGTGGTGTGATTAGAGTTGAGTGTTTCATGTTTGTTTCAGTATATCTCTGTGCGTGCATAGTGCATACCGGTTACGATGAAAAACCAACTTATCGTTCATTTATTTCACATTTACTATAGTACTACTGTAAGTAGATTTAATATACTTTTCTATTAAGGTAGAAAAGTAAATTAGACACATAAGAAAACATTTTTTGAACACAAGCTCTCCTGTGTCGGTGTATAAAATACAGAGTGAATAAGTCTCACTTGAGTTTGGTTTTCTGTGCAGAATTGTCATAGAATTCAACAACTATTTGGTGGGTAGGAAAGGTGGTAACAAGTGTTGAATTTTTGGGACTTATGTTACCTAAATTAGTTGTTCAGTGCTTGTGTGCATAATGATCTCATGGACAGCAGCAATATTATTGGTATTAAACAGTCCCTTTTCTTATATTTTAAAAGGGAATAAATATCTTGAAAACATATCCCAGCTCTGTATACATTGACCTAGTAAAACTACAGTACAGCCTACACAAAAGAACATGGCTGTTTCCTAATCGAGTTTGCACATTGAGCGCTAGGTTGCACAATGTTTGCCACTTGACTGGAGCCGATGGCGCAGTGTTAGCAGGGAGAGAATTGAGCCAGAGCCAGCATGTTCTTTGTACGTTGAGCCACCCACTGCTGCTGTGTTGACCCAGTTCTGTCTGAGAGCGATTTCTGAGCAGGGTGAAGATGGGGAGCACTGATAGGTGAGCTCTCGAGTCAGAAATCATCTGCAATATTATCATTCACCCCTTCTTCTGTTGAAGATCTTTTGCTTCTTTGCTTTTTTTTTAAACTCTCTCAGCATTAAGTAACTTTATAGAAAGGCAACCCTAGGATAATTCATTGACCGTGTGTGTCAAGTCCATTTTGATTTGTTCCTAGGTATAACGCATTGGTCCGTTATCTTTCCTAGACCTAATCTGGGGAAAGCAGACCAGTGCAAGGCTGCACATTCAAGCTTGCTGCTGCTTTTTGGTACCTAATAATAATCTTCAGTCCTTCAAGTCAGTTAAACCCCTTGGTCTTGTTGCAGTCCTGACCCATGTCTATTACATTTTTAGCAAAACTTTATTTTTTAGGTGACTTGTTTTCAATAATAAATAATGGAAATTTGATCTACGATCTAGTGTTATGGTTAAGGCTGTAAAAAAAATCGCGGGCCGTGAAATTGTTGTGGAAACCGCAACTTTTAACACAGACCACAACTTTGTATAGTTGCTGCAACTTTTAATGTGACCTATAATGTTTCTATTTATATGTAATTTCATTGCAAAATAATGTTGAAAAATAAACTGAAATAGAAAAGGAAACGTCACTCTTGCATTGTCTTTTGCTAGTGGGGGATTGGTATGTCATGTCATCCTTTCTAGCCAATCAGTGATCTTCTTTCCCGTTGCTATGGGAAACCGCGACTTTAATACACAGTGGGCGCAACTTCTTGATAAAAATATCATGATTTTCTTACAGCCTTAGTGTTGCACCTCTATTTTCTTTGATTGTAAGGTCACCTGTTGTAAAAATGTAAAGCATTAAAAGGTCTGCAGTTTGATTCCACAACTTGTAAAAGAACAGGAAACTAGCTCCCTCCTTCTTTACTCATCTGAAGTGTTATTTTTAGTCCTCTAAGTAAGTTCTTTATATGTAACGAGCAGACTGTTGAAATCAAACTGAATCCCTTCCTGTATCTTCTATTTATGCTTCTGCTTTGATAACTCCTATACAGTTGAGTGTTTGACTATTCTTGCTTTGTGGCTAAAAAGGATTGAACAGCCTGGTATACTTTTAAGGCTTCGCAGGACTTGCTGTACTTGGCCTGCCTGTTACATAGGCTATTAGTGGGCAGACAGCCTTAGCTGGCAGACCGTCAGTTACTGTGTTTCCCTCCTTTTGCTCATGCCTCCTTGTGGGTGGCCTGGCACACCCCTCCCAGTATGAAGCTTGTGTTGCACCCTCTGCAAGTTTGAACAAAAGGTAACATTTTTAAGCGATAAGAAGAACATAAGAAAGTTTACAAACGAGAGGAGGCCATTCGGCCCATCTTGCTCGTTTGGTTGTTAGTAGCTTATTGATCCTGGAATCTCATCAAGCAGCTTCTTGAAGGATCCCAGGCTGTCAGCTTCAACAACATTACTGGGGAGTTGGTTCCAGACCCTCACAATTCTCTGTGTAAAAAAGTGCCTCCTATTTTCTGTTCTGAATGCCCCTTTATCTAATCTCCATTTGTGACCCCTGGTCCTTGATTCTTTTTTCAGGTCAAAAAAGTCTCCTGGGTCGACATTGTCTATACCTTTTAGGATTTTGAATGTTTGAATCCGATCACCGCGTAGTCTTCTTTGTTCAAGACTGAATAGATTCAATTATTTTTGCCTGTCTGCATACGACATGCCTTTTAAACCCGGGATAATTCTGGTTGCTTTTCTTTGCACTCTTTCTAGAGCAGCAATATCCTTTTTGTAACAAGGTGACCAGAACTGAACGCAATATTCTAGGTGAGGTCTTACTAGCATTGTAAAGTTTTAACATTACTTCCCTTGATTTAAATTCAACACTTCTCACAATATATCCGAGCATCTTGTTGGCCTTTTTTATAGCTTCCTCACATTGTCAACATAAACCCCTAGGTCTTTTTCATAGATTCCTTCTTCAATTTCAGTATCTCCCATATGATATTTTATAATGCACATTTTTATTGCCTGCGTGCAGTACCTTACACTTGTCTCTATTAAATGTCATTTGCCATGTGTCTGCCCAGTTCTGAATGCTGTCTAGATCATTTTGAATGACCTTTGCTGCTGCAACAGTGTTTGCCACTCCTCCTATTTTTGTGTCGTCTGCAAATTTAAGTTTGCTTACTATACCAAAATCTAAATCATTAATGTAGATTAGGAATAGCAGAGGACCTAATACTGATCCCTGTGGTACACCACTGGTTACCTCACTCCATTTTGAGGTTTCTCCTCTAATCAGTACTTTTTGTTTTCTACATGTTAACCACTCCCTAATCCATGTGCATGCATTTCCTTGAATCCCTACTGCGTTCAGTTTGAGAATTAATCCTTTTATGCGGGACTTTGTCAAAAGATAGTTGCAGTTTGGTTTGCACTCGACGATGTACCCCATAATATTTTGCTCCACACAGGCTCTGGAGATGTACTAAGTGGAATTTCTCATAAAGTATAGAATTGAATTGACCATTTATTTATTTATTTATTTATTTATTTATTTAGTTAGATCAAAAGCAACAGCTTCTGATTTTCTGTCTGTTGTAAAATATTACTGAAAAACAACTGCTTAATTTTTATATATTTTTTTCCCAAATGTTCTGTATTAAAAGGGAAGTTTTGCCCCCAGCATACAGTCCCTTAGGGCACTAAAAGCTGCTACAGTAACAGCATCAATACTGGTATGCGTTTTTGCCTAGTTTTTGAAAGGACATCTCTGAACAAAAGGGCACATGTACATTACAGTGCCGCAGAGCAAATCTCCTTTTATCTCATGCTGTTTAAATCCTTCACCTTGGTTCGCACCCCCACAGCTAATGCGCAAGAGAATAAAAGCCGGGGTGCAAATGAGACCACTAAGAAGGAGACTCTTACCCTCAAGGAAATAGCACGGACCACCTGCTGCTCCAGGATTGCTGTCAAGAGATCACCTTGGAAACCCTTAAAGCTCTTTCACCCTGAACCCCTCCTCCTGTACTTCTCTGAATACACTTATTTTTACCTCTTTGAGTGACCTATTTTACATTGTGCTATTGTGCCAATGATTTCCACGTACAGTGTAAAGGACCTATAGCTGTGTCAACTCTACAGGCCTGTATACATGAATAAGCAACCACCATTGTGCAGGTCCTTTGGAGACTAGTTCAATCAGGTTTTCACTGTAAATCAGTGTGTGTGTGTGCGTGTGTGTATTTAATTAGCTTTATTTCAAGTCTGGTTGGACCTTGTGGTTCCCCTCACAATGACTGTGTTTAGTTCACTGAACCCCAGTAGTCCACCAGAAGAGAAGGCTAATGCGCTTGAAGATGCTGTGTAATTTTGTAACTCTGTAGCGTAGAAATAAACGTGAACAACTCAAACAGGTACTGTACTGTCTGTCTGTAAATGTATTTTGAAATTGAATAGTAATTGTTGAGGCTTTGCTGTTGGCATCCATGAGACTTATGTTGTCCCTTTCATTTTTGGGGGAATATTTTAGGGTTTTTTGTTTTTCGCTAAAAGTTTGAAAGTTATGAAGTGAGCCAGTGGCTGCTACTCTAGTTTACCTTCCAAAATTGTACAAACAAAATCTAGATTTGCAGCAAAGACTAAAAAGCATGTGCTAAGAATGCCTAGGCTAATTTTTTTATTTATTTTTCAAACTTTTATGAATGTAGTCTGAGAGCAAACTGTCTACTTTGATAAAGGCCTTCATATGTGTAGTAACTCTGCTGTTGTAACCACCTTTTTTCTGAACTCAGATTGACCTCACAAGCGTGGTACAGCAGGGATCTGATTTCTCTTGCTCATGAGAGAAATCGTTCAGTCCCGCCCTGTTCAATGTCTGTTACATAACAAATTATTTGGCCTTTTGAGGCCGGAAATTGAAGTGGGTTTACAATGAACGACACAAGGTTATTCTGGTCGATTCGATATCCTTGTTTTTTTGCTCTTTTTGTATATTTTCTCAATGTTAACAAGGTTCGGGTAATATTTTGTTTTGAAACCTAAGTAACACTTTTAATTCCTTCTGGTATTTTAGCTTTTTGTGTTGAATGTATTCACAGGAAAATCACCTCATTTACTTCTAAGGAGACTGCCGCCCCTGTGTGTATTTTGTGTTTTATGTTGTCTGTTATATGTATTATTGTAGTGGTGCACGGAGTGTGGGTTATGTAGCACAGGTGATTTTAAAATGTATATTTGTATTTAGGCACAGGGATTGCACAGTCACTTCACATGCAGATTAAAGTGGATATTTTTATGGGGGCACAGGGGGCAATTGTGCAATTCCCGTGCCTAAATACAGATACACATTTTACATCACCTGTGCTACATAACCCACACTCTGTGCACCACTACAATAATACATATGACGACAACATAAACCACAGAATACACACAGGGGCAGGGCACCCTGCCGCACTGCCCTAGATGTAAACTGTCCCTTTTTATAATAACTAAAACATGACTGTGGTACAGTACCATGGTGAAACAGAAAAGCATGGGAACACTATGATGGTAAGTACGTGGTATGGTACAGCAGTTCTTGCTTGGCTGTATTGCCTTCCAGTGAGTACCAGCTGGCAGACACTGCATCAATTATTGAGCTTCGTAATATTAAGGTTTCATTTGATAGATTTTGTAATAATTAATTTTCAGTGACCCTTAAAGTGTGATTGATGTAACAGATTGTAATGCTTCTGTGGCCATCAGGCTTTACAGATAGTTTCCTGATGGAGTATTCAAATATAAAAAAAGGCTATTTAAACAAAGCTGTGAGTACAGTATGTGAGCTTAATTGTGTAGCCTTTATTTTATTTGAAACGTGGTATTTATCGCCCCCTGCTGTTGGAATGTTTGTACTATTCTTGTTAACTTCTGTTACAGTAAATTAGGTTTAGAATGTCACGTAGTGTGTTTCTTTTTTATTTTAAAGTTAGCAAGCTCATCTATAAAGTTAAACAAGCAATCATAAGGTGTTTTTTTTTTTTTTTTTTTTTTACTATATAACCACGTTTTACTGAGTAAAACAAACTACTAAGGACTCTAATACCACATTACTGCCAGCTTACTTAATACAAGTCCTTTTTATAGGGTCAAACTGATTCCTGCAACCAAAGATGCTTCCTTTTAGTTTAATTTACTCTATATAAAACATACATTTGAAAGTGTATAAATATCTAATAGTAATTTGGTATTAAACTTGTTGGAGGTGATTTTGGAGAACACTGTACTGTGCCTATATTTGGTCCATCACACAATACTACTCCATGCTGATCAGGCTTACTAAGAGGAATAAAGGGACGATGTATTATTGGGTGTGGCTGTCCAGACCAAGTGTCTTGTGTACCTGGGTTCAGGCTAGTATTGGGAACTTTTAAAGGAATATGTTCCCTCATTTGTTTTCTTGTTATAATTTCTGTTTTTCTTTAGTTCCTGAGAACATGTGCGGATGTCTTTCGGCTGGTCCCGTTTCTGGTCTTCATCATTGTCCCCTTCATGGAGTTTCTGCTTCCAGTGGTTCTTAAACTCTTCCCCAACATGCTTCCTTCAACCTTTGAGACACAGTCCAAGAAGGTATGCAGAGTATTGCATTATGAAACCATAGTACAGATTTTACACAGTAATGTTAAATTGTAGTTAACAAACCAGTTTCATAAATATTGCACTTTCGTTGGCAGTTTTATGTCATTTTGAATAAAACGCATGCTTTTGCACACACATATGCTTTCATATGAAAACATGTCTGGCACTGCTTTCTCTGGTTATTTGCAATTGCACTTCCTGGACCATTTCACTTCAGGCGTCTACTGGGTCAAAGCATGTTGGTCGATTAGAGGAAGCAGCTGGCTGGTTAATGACAAAAAAGAAGCCATTGCAGGGTTGTGGACAAATTCACCAGGTGAATTAACCAAGTGCAACACTAACTGAAAGCATGGCAAAGTGTACTACCTTATATTATTTTTTATAATTTAAAAAAAAAAAAAAAAAAAGTTTCATATACATGTGTTTCTTTTAAAAACACATGTAAACATGTAAACATTTTGACTTTTGGACGTACATACATTGTGAGGAGTTCTGGGTTATTTGGTTGGCTGCAATCCCTTTTAAATAAACTAGGTGTGGTTTTGTTAAGCACTCATGACATTTGCTGTTTGGCATCTTGCAGACCAGTCAGCATGTTCTCAAATGCATTGGCTTGATTACTTCTGATCTTTGATTCACATCAAGCCGCACTCTTGCAATAATATTTATTATGTACTACGGCTTGCTGAACTTCACTAGCCTGGTTTTTAATCACACCGATCATATATTGCTTAGGAAATAGTTTTGCTGTGCTGGATACTTAATGATATGTGTATACTTTTCTTTGTCATGCAGGAGGAGAGGCTGAAGAAGGAACTGAGGGTGAAGCTTGAGATGGCGAAGTTTCTTCAGGACACTATTGAGGAGATCGCGCTTCGCAATAAGGCAGCCACAGTTAACGTGACCGAGGAGTTCTCTACCTTCTTCCAGAAGGTAAAAAGGAAACCGGAATGTGCTTGAGTACTTGCAGCTCTGGTTACTGGACAACACTATATTCAAGACTCAAATTGGGTTTGAAAAGAAGTGGAAATTATCTTGAAATTAATTGTGAAAGGAGAGATAATCAAGGCTTTAAAATCAATTGGCTTCCTTGTTGTTCGCATTATCAGCATTTACTACTGGTTCCCTAATCAATGTGCTGAATATCTAACTTTATTTAAGGGTATAAAGAGCTTTTTAATGCCTTGGTAAGCACTCCTTTCATGCTACAGAATAACACAACAACTGTTCAAACTACCTTGCACCATAAGAGACATAATCAGCTTAGTAGTTCACACTGTAAGCTAATATTGGCTGTTAAAACAAGTCCAAGGTTCAGTCTCAACTGGGGGGGTGTGTTTTTTTTTTTTTTGTGCCTGGATGAATAAAGGTCACTATGAAGATATAATGTGATTTATTTGCTTTCCCAGATCAGGAACTCTGGAGAGAGGCCCAGCAACGAGGAGATCATCCGCTTCTCCAAGCTGTTTGAGGATGAGCTGACGCTGGATAACCTGACCCGGCCCCAGCTGGTCGCCCTGTGCAAGCTGCTGGAGCTGCAGTCCATCGGAACCAACAACTTCCTGCGCTTCCAGATCATCATGAAGCTCCGTGCCATCCGGGCCGACGACAAGGTGAGCCGCCCAAAACGACAAAACACTCAATATTGCTGAATTTAGAAATACTAAAAGCAACCAAAGTTCAGTGACAAACGTTTCGACCTTGAAGTCTTTTTCAGTGTCTTCAGATGTTGGAATGGTTTGAGATTCACTACTTACTTGGAGTGTGGACTCCACCCCTTTTTGATAAAGTGTGAATGGTTTCTCGGCCTTCTCATTTACAGCCGGCGGCTGGCTAAATTGCTGTCTACTTTGCCAGATGAGACGCCTAAAATAGTTATTTATTCAAAAAGAAAAAAAGGTTTTTACAGTGCTCGTATTTTCCAGTGAATAGTATTCAAAATATTTATTTTTTTCCAATAAAATAGCAGCAGTTTCCACAATTCATTATGTATGTAAGTCGAGTAAAACATTCCTTCTCTGATGGCATTTAGTTTCCGGGTTTGTTTCCATGGACGCCGTGAATGGACCAGTCAGTTTCAAGTTTACAAGCGATGTTGGTGATGAAGGCCGAACAGTACAATCATATGCCTGAGTCAGTAACCATGCAGCAGAGTTATGACATTGTGTAACAACATATATACAATTAATTCCGGAAACAATATTCGCATTGCACAATTAATGAATATGACTTCATTTATTTTTATGTGCTTTTGATTTGCTGATTTCAGTCTTTATTAAACAAAAAATATCTATATATGAGCTCCAAGATGTTCCGGTCAGATCTTTTGCTGCATAATCAGTTGCTGTAAAACTGTGGTCAAGTAATATTATTGACAGTTTACAAACAAAATGCAGATAAAAAGTACACCTACACACACACACGCACGTACAAATAGGCATAAACACATACTGTGATTATCTATCTGTGTTTAAGTAGGCACGGTAATTAAGATAACTAAAGACAAAGGTTTGTTATTTTTAGAAGGACTATCTAAATTCCCGTTTTCAGTTCAAGTGAAATGGAAATGTATTTTCAAACTTATGTACAATATGAATAGTGTTCCACGTTTCCGGTTTATTCCGAATTTCACCGAAATATTTTTTTTTTAACTGGACGTTTGTCTATTCAATATTTTTCCAGTACCATCTTCTAGGAAATACACAATATTGTGATGCAAATGCTGTTTTATTTTGACTCTGACATTGTGTGATAAGCAGCCCTGTATACTAGGATACAGCAGACGTTTAGACGTCAGAGGATCAAAGAAGGTTCAAATGTGGCTGTGTGGTCCAATGGTTAAAGAAAAGGGCTTGTAACCAACAGGTCCCCAGTTCAAATCCCACCTCAACCACTGACTCATTGTGTGACCCTGAGCAAGTCACTTCACCTCCTTGTGCTCCGTCTTTCAGGTGAGACATAGTTGTAAGTGATTCTGCAGCTGATGCATAGTTCACACACCCTAGTCTCTGTAAGTCGCCTCTGTCACTTCACAAACACATTATCATCTGATTATGTACTGATTATTGTGGCAGTTGCTGGGCGTAGTAACTACTAGCTTGATCAAAAACTAAATTGAAGTACTTGCACGAAAATGTCATATTTTTAGTGGATGAGGAATGGGGAGAAAACATAAATCAGTTTATGAATATTCAAAAGAAAACAAATGTTTCGAAGTGCACAAAAAGCAAAAATAGCAGAAGTGGGTCAGATGAGGCAGAGGATGCATAGCGCTGCAAATACTGCTGCATCGAGGTACATGTTCACACTGACAATAAAAGAACATATATTTTAATATATTTAAAGTATGAATCTCTTCTTCCTCCTCCTCCTCCTCCTCCTCCTCTTCTGTTGATGTCACACTTTCCATGTCTTCCCAAAACAGTCATATTTTCTTTGTATATTAGGCAAGAGCAACAGTGGGGGGAGGGAGGGTATTTTCACACTGAATGTAATGATGTAAAGTACTTTTTTTTTTTTTTTTTTTACCCGGGAAAGGGACGCGCTGGTGTGGCACTGTCTACTACGCATCAAATAAAAAGCAACACAACGTAAAGCCCAGGTGTGTCCAGGCCCTTTAGGGTGCTAAAAGGCATGGTGCAAACATAGATACATAGTATAAAAATGTAAGCATTAATGAATGGGTTAACTCTGCGTTTTTGCTTTCACTTTGAAACTTTTTACTCCTGCGCACTCACCAGCTGTATAGCTGGCTCATCGATCTGAGTGCCTCTCGTGGCGACTCTTTCTGGCAAAATTGAGCTACAACAGTATTACATAGTGAAAGTCTTAAATAGTGTATACAGGGCGGCCGTAAGGATTTTTGCCGCCCTAGTCAAAATAAATTTTACCACCCTCCCTTTTCACTTTTTAGATAAACAAATTATTGTACACCAGATTATGTGTTTTTTTTTTTTTGTCACCAAAACTATATACAATCATCACTCTGGTTACAAACAGTAGTGACATCTACTGTCGGCTCTACAATGACTATTTATGATCAATGGATTCAACTTCCACATTTAGGACTACACCACTGCTCATGATATGGTTCCGTAACATCAGCAATAAGTTTTGCAGAACAAGAAACAGTGATCTAAGATGTTGAACATTTTACGACTAAAGAAACGTGAAGTATAAATGTAATTATGTACCGTTTTTGCCGCCCTTTCAATTTGCTGCCCTAGGCAGCCGCCTGTTCTACCTATATGGTTACGCCGGCCCTGAGTGTATACCTGAGTGTGGTTTGTGGCAGACTGCAAGCACCAGCCAAAAATGGAAACTGCTCCACATTTAATATGGTAGCTCGTGCTAATCTCCTAAGGAAGTGGTATGTGGGTTTGTGCTAATCCGCATTAATAAAATGAATAGGAGATATCCCAAACCATTTGTGTATAAATGTAATTTGTAGACCAAAGTGATTTTCCATTTCAACATTACTCTTTCCTTTTGAAGTAGTTTCCATTTCATATACATAGATATTCAAGATACATTGTTCAAGTAAATGCCAATACATTATATATTGTTTCTGGTATTTATTTTAATTAAGCAACAGTTAAAAGAATTTTAAAAAATATTAAAAACGTAAGAAAAAAATAACTTGCTGCAGAAATCGATTTAATGTTTACAGAAAATGCAACAGAAACAAACTTCTGAAAACCGTAAAAATCAAGTGTTCGAAATCGCAGTTCTTGTCAGCACATTTTAAAAAATGTATGTATTTATGTATTTATTAATGCACTTGTGCATTCTCGGACTCTAGTTAATGAGAAACGGTGCCATGGGAAAGTATGTATACTCAGAATCTTGGAAGACTAAAAATAAATGTAAGGACTGGTTGGTTCCATCAGTATTTTTAGAAACTTAAAATGTGTCTTGTTTTTGTTTTGTTTTTTTGTATAAAATGCAAAGGAAAAATGGATAACAAAATACAGCTCATGGCTTACCTTTTCTGTATTCAAATTTACTACCAGTTCGTACTGCGTCTTATCATCTTTAATTTAGAAATTACTTCACATTTCTCCTCTGCCTCACTTGGAATTGTGGTATGTCTATAATGTGACTGTTTGTTTTTGTGCCAGAAATAACATTTCTCTGTTTCATTGGTGTCTGGTTCTGTCTTTCTTTTCACCACTTTTTTTCTGTGTAGAATTATTGCAAAACCAAACGAGTTTGCTTAAATATGTGGACTTACTTTGAAATGTACTGTGTGCTAAGACAAGTTTGTGGTTTTAAAATTCTAATATAAATAAATTATTTTGTAATTACTTTTCATAGATACAAGTAACTTTTACTTGCTCTTTAAGTCTCAACGCCTAAAATCATAACAAAATGAACAAAGTTATACACTTACTTTGAATTTTGGGTGCCTGTAAGGCACATATTTAGGCCCAGGATATGCAGGATTTAGACCCCTGCAAAACCCTAAAATTTGTTTTCAGCGGAGGGCGTTGCCACTTGCGTCCGCGCTGGGGGGGGGGGACCCCCATACCCCCATACCCCCATACCCCCCATACCCCCCATACCCCCCTGCCTTCTACTTGGGATTTCATTCCTCCTACTTTTAAATGAAAAGACTGGTCTTTTAATGGTAACATTAAGATGAGTGGGTCTTTGCTAATTAGCCCATTGTTAGATGTAGCGGAATGTTCTGAAATTGGTTGAGTAACTTCATCTTTTGTAACGTACCCTAAGAACTGGAGTACTGGACATACATACAGGACATCACCAGATTCTAAGGAAAACTTGCTGTCTTAGGTGTACCAGGGAGAGTAAATGCAGTTATTCATCGAAAATCCAAGTCGATTTCCTCAAGGCTGCTTTTTACCGCCTCTGCAGTTTCCACACTAAGGCTGTGTTTGGTTTGACTTGCAGCTGATTTCCGAGGAGGGGGTTGACAGTCTGAACGTGAACGAGGTGCAGGCGGCGTGTCGGGCGCGGGGGATGAGGGCTTTGGGCGTGACGGAGGAACGACTCCGTGAGCAGCTCAAGCAGGTGAGACACCCGACCGCACCAGCCACAGAGGAGGGAAAGGCCAAGGCTGGGAGCCTTTTCCTTGAAGTGATGTAACCTGACTTAAAGGTATTGGAAACCTCAGAACTTTCTTCCACCAATCGGGAAGCTCTATTAGTGGGCTCTACCTACATGTAAGACCTTGTTTACTGGTTTCTCACTACACTATTAGTGGGCATTACTTTGGTAGCTGACCTTGACTTTATGGTCATTGCATGAATCGCACTCTAATCAGGGTTCATTATTGCGGAATAACTTTGTGTCAGTGTTGTAAATGTGCATTCTCCCTGTGTAATCCTCTGGTCTCGGTTTTTCCAGTGGCTGGAGTTGCACCTGAACCAACAGATCCCCACCTCTCTGCTGCTGTTATCCAGGGCCATGTACCTGCCGGATACTCTGTCCCCAGCCGACCAGCTCAAGACCACCTTGCAGACCCTCCCCGAGATTGTGGTAGGTGTCCGGTTACTGTTTACACCCTGGAATGCAGCCTCCACTTACAGATCTGAAATCTGCGGGTTTGCTTTTATGTTTTGGAAATCTGAACTCCTGTATATGTAGCGATTGCGTCTCTGTGGGTGTGGCGAAGAAGGTAAACCTACAGGTACAAGATAAGTAGCTAAACAGTCTTGAGCCAGTTGAAAGACTCCGAATCTGCAGTGTTCAGCTTGGCTAGACCTCCAGGGAGTCCAGCACGTTCATAACGTGTACCCTGCGAGTACCCTTCCGGGGCAACCAAAGCTACAACCAGCAAACCCAATCTAACTGATCCCTGGTTACTGTGGAAATGGACAAAGATGTGCTATCTGAAAAATAGCACAGGACAGGGAAATGATGCAATTAACTGGTATTCTCTTGTTTCCAGGCAAAGGAGGCCCAGGTGAAGGTGGCGGAGGTGGAGTGCTACAAGGTGGACAACAAAACCAAGCTGGAGGCCACGCTGCAGGAGGAGGCAGCCATCAGGAAGGAGAACGAGGAGCGCGAGATGGAGAGGCTGGCTGATGCTGCTGAGAAGGAAAAGGAGGTCCTGCAGGTGGCAGCCTGGGTAAGAAGGGATCCTCTTCACTGCAGGGAGCTGGTGAGGGAGCAACCCTACCTGATCATCCAGGGGTGGAGCCGTGTCTCCTGTGTGATCCACGATCGAAACAAACAGGCCTTTACTTTGGAGAACGAACGAAGACTGTATCATTAACTAATTTTAAATAAAATCTGCATTAAAAAATACACAGTTAAGATTATTATTAGTCCAAAACAAACTCCAGTACACATCAGATGCCAGACTGTACTCCTTGATTTAATGTTAATGGGTGAAAGCATTCAAAAGGTGAATACTGAAGACAAAAATATATATATATATATATATATATATATATATATATATATATATATATATATATATAATATACACTACCGGTCAAAAGTTTTAGAACACCCCCATTTTTCCAGTTTTTATTGAAATTTAAGCAGTTCAAGTCCAGTGAATAACCTGAAATGGTACAAAGGTAAGCGGTAAACTGCCAGAGGTTAAAAAAAAGAAGTTTAGGTTACCAAAAACTGAAAAATAATGTACATTTCAGAGTTATACAAAAAGGCCTTTTCAGGGAACAAGTAATGGGTTAACAACTTACAGCTGTTCTGCAGCAATGGAAGTAAATTAAGCCTTGAAAGTTGTACAGGTGTCCCAACTTTTGTTGATTACTTACAAACCCTCTGTCTGTATAAAAGCAGTGTTGGAACAGACTGTGTTACTACACCCTCTTAAGCATTATTTGGACAGTATTGTACTGCAGGAAGTAGTATATTGCTCTCATAATGGCGAGAAAAAGGCAATTAACAAAGGAAGACAGACAGACCATTATAACCCTTAAAAGTGTAGGTCTTTCCTTTAGAGAAATTGCAAAGAAAGCCAAGGTGTCAGTGAGTACAGTTTCCTACACCATCAAAAGGTACTTGGAAACTGGAGGAAACTCTGACAGGAAGAGGTCTGGCAGACCCAAAGCCACAACAGAATCAGAAGACAACTTTCTGAGAGTCAACAGCTTGCGTGATAGGCGGCTCACAGGACAACAGCTTCAAGCACAGCTTAACATTGGTCGAAGTAAGCAAGTCTCAGTTTCAACTGTGAAGAGAAGACTTCGAGCTGCAGGTTTGACAGGTCGAGTGGCAGTAAGAAAGCCATTGCTAAGATGGCAAAATAAGAAAAAGAGGCTTGCCTGGGCCATGAAGCACCGCCAGTGGACTACTGAAGACTGGAAGAAGGTCTTATGGACCGATGAATCAAAATTTGAAATCTTCGGTTCATCACGCAGGGTTTTTGTACGCCGTCGAGTAGGCGAAAGGATGGTTCCTCGGTGTGTGACACCAACTGTCAAACATGGAGGAGGAAGCGTGATAGTCTGGGGCTCTTTTGCTGGATCCAGAGTCGGCGACTTGCACAGAGTGAGTGGCACCCTGAACCAAAACTGCTACCACAGCATTTTGCAGCGCCATGCAATACCCTCTGGTATACGCCTAGTTGGTCAGGGGTTCATACTACAGCAAGATAATGACCCAAAACATACCTCCAGGCTATGTCAGAACTACCTTAGAAGAAAAGAACAAGACCGTAGACTTCAAATCATGGAATGGCCAGCACAGTCTCCAGACTTAAACCCCATCAAGCTGGTTTGGGATGAACTGGACAGAAGGGTGAACGCAAAGCAACCTACAAGTGCAACACATTTGTGGGAACTTCTGCAACAGTGTTGGAAAGAACTTTCCGAACAATATTTGATTTCCATTGTAGAAAGAATGCCACGAGTGTGTTCGGCTGTTATATCTGCAAAAGGTGGCTACTTTGAGTCAAAAATTTAGATTAAATTTTGTTAAACAAAACGATTCCATGATTTATTTTTTATCTCCAATTGTTTATTTGTTCTATGCTTTAATTTCAGAGTACATTGAGACATTAAACTGCGTAAATTTCAATAAAAACTGGAAAAATGGAGGTGTTCTAAAACTTTTGACCTGTAGTGTGTGTGTGTGTGTGTGTGTGTGTGTGTGTATGTGTGTGTATATATATATATATATATATATATATATATATATATATATATATGGATAAACTGTATCTGTCAGTTATTACTGCACCCTTGCTCATGGAATGCTATGTGTGAGAACTCCACTCATATATACTGTATTTCTAGTGATTTAAGTAGCTATAAGTGAGCCAAAATCACTTTCAGCCACTTTTGTTCTTTTTATACATTTGATGCTCCTACCTAAATGAAGTCAGCTAAAACTGCAAACACCAGAGCCCTATGAATGATCAATCAAACACCAGAGCCCTATGGAGGATCAATACCCAGTCGATCATATGCTTGAAATCGGTTCAAATTGTTATTGTAATAATGTTTAGCAAATTAAATCAGGTTTTTATTAACCCAATCTTAACCCTAACCCTAACCCTTAGCTAAAAATTAACAATGTTTGTTTACAGTTAATAAACTAAAAAACCGCCCTTAAAATAGTGTGACCAAGATTAGAACTTAGAATGCCAATGATGGGCCAATCTGGTCTTGCATTTCTGCACAAATAATGCATTTTTTTATGATGCTGTGTGATGTTGTTTTAAGGTTCTCCAGTTAATCTGGAGAAGGTATGAATTCCTGAAGCAGGAGTACTACGACTGCTATTTTGCATTGACTATCAGAATCTAGGGGATATGAGGAGATGCCTGCCTCTCTGTCTTCTCAAAAGTCACAGTAATATTTATTTACTCGTATGTATACAAACCGCTTGTGAGAGAATTGGTTACTACATTCTTTATATTATTGAGAGTATTACAATCTGGTGAATGTGGAGGAGTGTTTGTCTATCCATCCATATGTCACACTTGCATTTTTCCATGTACACCCTGTGGATGTAGCTTGTGGTGATCTGCTTGATGATCCTTCTAGCACTCATTTCAGATCAGCATTTTGAGTGTTTAGTCTGCAGAGGAAAATGCGTTCTCTTTAATGTTTAGGTACCAAATAGCCTAAAACCTTCTTATGTGACGTGCATCTTCCAGACAGCTTTCATCAAGGTTTAATTTGTCCCATAGTCTTCCTGTATTGAGGGCAGCGTGCACGTGCTGTATGTTGATGGGATATTGTTTGCATCCACAGAGAGAAGTAGAGACAGCGGTGAATATGGAGGCAGCAGCTGTCAATGTTAAGAAAAGCCAGATCGTCATGGATGCCGAGCAGGAGCTTGCCACTGTTGACCTGGCGATTCATTCAGAGACCTTGAAGGACACGGCTCCAGTCTTGGAAGGGATTAAGGTGGGTAATGAAGCGGGTCAAGGAGAAGGAGGATAAAGCAGGGATGGAAATAAGACTCCTATTGCATTGCAGTTTCAACCATTTTAATACAATATTGATTAAACAGTGTGCATAGATAACAAGCTTAATATCAAAGTGCTGTGCAGTGGGAGTATTATCAGCGTAGTACATGCTTACATGAACACGGTTCCCATCCAATGAATCTAATAATTGACCTGTTTTTAAAAATGTAATACACCATACAGTTAAGAAAAGTTTTTACACATGTTAAAAAAATGTCTAAGCCCATGTTGACAGTTTTACATTTAAGTATTTCCTGTGTAGTGGTAGCAGTACGAATAAACTCCCGTCTTGGGGAGGGAAGGAAAGGGAAAGATGCAAAGAAGTACACTCTAGCCTTTAAGCTAGAACATACTCATTTGTTCACCGCCTGTAACAGTCATGCAAGCCTTTCTTTGCCTTCTTTTTTCATGCTGCAACTCTTGCCTTCTTTTTCCATGCTGCGCAGTTTGACAAATGGCAGAAGTTTCTTCGTATCCAGGTTAGACACATGCTTTGTATTGCGCTGTCCATGCACAGTATGTGCTACTGTGTTGTAAACTTGGTCTCACAAGGTTTATACTGTGTGTTGGTCTATGAGCTGGTTGCTTGTGGTTCACATCATATACATGAGCCTTCTGTTTAAGCACTTGCAGTGCAACCAACCAGCCCTTTTTAATTATGATATTTATACTTCCAAGTAGACATAAACAATGCCCTCAAGTTTTTAACAATGTTTACATAGAACAATATTCTAAATGAATGTATGGGTGTCCTGGAAAGACTTGATAACCCACAATTACATTTTCTTTAGATATCCTTGGTTCTTTTTAAAATTTAAATTTAAATTTAAATGCAGCAAAACTGAATGTTTGACCTTTTCCACCACATTTGTGGCATATTGTAAAACAAACAAAAAAAAAAAACATGGATTTTAAATGCATGCTTTCTGGTGCCAATAAATGCACCATAGTTAAAAAAAAAAAAAAAAAAAAAAAAAAATCTGCTTTTGAAAAACCATTTTATTTTGAGCATTCTTGATTCGTTTCAGCTTAGCAAAAAGTGCAATTTAATTTGTTGCCAACATAAATATTTCCAGGTTGCCAGAATTCATCTGAAAGCCGCATTTCCTTTTAAAGAAAGTGCCATTCACAGATCGACTTTGGAAACGTGTCATTTTAAAACCTCAGTTCCTCCTTTTAAAATCTTTAAATTGTTTACAGTAAAAAAAAAAAAAAAAAAAAAAAAAAAAGCAGTAGTTTTTCATACGTGTACCAGCCATGACTGTACTTTACTGAATTGTCGGTCTCTTTTATAAAAGCCAGTGTGTGTGCTGTTTAATTTCTGCTTTTAATTTCAATGACAGATTAACAAGTCTTTCAGAAGTACCTTGGCGGCATTAAAACTGGGTCCTAACTAAGCTGGCTGACTATTAATAACATTCCTATGGAAACGTTCCTACTGAATCACAAGAAGTTTCATGCTGAAAATACATGCTGTACTTGACATAGTTTACTCTCTCTCATACACAGTACCCTGTGTGTTTTACTAAACGTGTATTTTTATACACAGCTTCATTACCAAGCAGCTGCTTCCCCTAGTGACCAACATGCTTTCAGCTAGTAACGTGCTGTGACCCACAAGACAAGGCTGGGGGAAATGACCTAGGTGCTTTTAACTTCTTGTAGTACCAGATAATTTTAAACTGAAAATTATTGGAGTTATTTTGTCAGGCACAATCACTTTTTAAACATGAGTGAAAACAAAGGTCTGTCATTTATATCTTTGCTAAACACCTGGTTACATGATGCAAAACTTAAGGTTATTGTCCTAACCCTGGTTCCCTGAAATAATGTAATAGATTGGGCCTCTGTGTCTCCAAGTTGCGCTCCTGTTTATCGGATGCAAGCCATTACTGGCAAAGCACAACATGCAAGTATTCATACGAAATTAAGGTCTGTGTTCTTTTACTGGATAATATAACCAGATGTATACATTAGGTTGTCTATTAATTAGGTAATATTAATTGGGTTATAATATATTAGGTCAAAGAAATTAGGCCATTCGGCCCATCAAAGTGCATCCGGCTCCTAGTAGCTGATAGATCTCAAAACTTTCTTAAACTTTTTTTTTTTTTTTAAATTAACCATTCACCATGACAATGTGTTCAGCGGTCATGAGCAGCCATCTCTGGATTGGAAATAAAATTACCAGCATGAGTTGCTTTTAAAACAACAACTAAACTGCGGAATAACAGAAACTCTTCTACCATCTCGTAAAAACAAACTCCACAGCCTGGACCCTAACGTGAGAATCCGTTTACAGTGTGCAGATGTGCATTACTCAAGGACAGGGAGTGTGTGTGTGTGTGTGTGTGTCTCACAAGCCTGGGCTTTGTGTTTCGCAGGGAGAGGAGATAACCAAAGAGGAGATTGACATGCTGAGTGATGCCTGCACCAAACTGAAGGAGCAGAAGAAGCTGCTGACCAAAGAGAAGGAGGAGCTGGAGGATCTGAAGGATGACGTCCAGGAGTATAATGAGGTAACCAGCCCATGGAGAGAGCACTGGAGCTGGGGGATGACTCTCCTGCACCCAGTACACAGAGCACTGTATTTTCCACTTCCAATTATTCACGCCATAGTAAATGTATGAAGTGGGCAATTGTGCCCACACTGCAAAATCGGGCATAGCGGAAAAGAATAATACATGAGTGTAGAGTAGCAGGACTCCATGCTATGCTTCTCAACAGCAGCACAAACAGGGTCACAATTCACAGTACAACAGAAAAAGAGAAATGAACAAAATCAAGTAAAACAACATTTCATATGAAATCAAGCAAAATATCATTAGGTAGACATGGCACCTTATTGGTCTTTTCCAAGTGTAGGCCTCGTATCTAAGGCAAGGCAAATGAAAAAGATAAGCAGTTACTCTGCCTTTTTAAGTGTTCACACATTCCTGCAGTATCTCACAGTAACAGACTTCCGTTGGTATGGCGGTGCCTATATTAAGTCTCTTAAAGACTCTACATTGTTTTTTTTGGCTCTTAATGTAAAGTAATTAGAATAAGTAGCTTCAGTGGTAATCAAATATAAGGAAAATCTATTGCCCATCTGTATATTTTAAATGGAAGATCAGCAGGACAGGCCTTCTTTAGATTTATATAAAGCCAAGCTGTCTTTACCAATTCTATCGCAGCAGGCATTGATGATGTTATTCATCTTAAGAGTTAGATTGTGCTTGGTAAGCCGTTTTCAAGCTTATTGAGTCTGGCAAGGGAGCATTAGAGTCTGTAGAACAGGTTGTACCCCCAGGGGTGCTCTCTGTCCAGCACCTGAGCCCCTTTTCAATCCTATTAATCTGTCACCAAATATACGTGGTGCACAACATTTAACATAGCTAATGAGAGCCAAGGCAAACCACGACCCTTGTGGTACAATAAGGCAACATTTCATTTAAAATGATATTTGGATGGTGATTTTTCTATCTAAAAGGAAAGCATACAAGGACAACTCATAACTGTTATTATTATTATTATTATTGTTATTGTTGTTATTATTATTATTATTATTGTTATTTATTTCTTTGCAGACTCCCTAATCCAGGGCGACTTACAATTGGTACAAAATATCACAGTACAAAGTGCCGGTATACATTGAACAATCTCCTAGCATCTACAACACTAATGTGTTTACAGAGCTGTACCAAATAAAGCACTTGCTCCTACAGTACCTGCCAATACGTTTTTCCTACTATCATTGCCATACAAATTGCCATATTAATGTGCCTTTGCGTTTGCTTTCCAAGAGCGTGTTAATGTCCGTCCTTCTCACTACGAGCTTTCTCCCCGATGCAGGATTTGAAGGAGATCAAGAAGGAGCTGTCGAAGACCGGGCAGGAAGAAGCCGTGCAGGAGTCCAAGGCCAGCAAGAGGCTGACGAAGAGGGTGAACCGCATGATCGGTCGGATCGGCAAGATCATCTCCGAGCTGGAGACGGACAAGAAGGTGCTGGACGGACAGATGGACAGCAAGACCACGCCGCCCATCGGGTAAGCTTGGTGTTTCTGAAGTTATCGAGCTCCAAGAGAACTTTCCAAATTCAGCTGCACGCCATCTTGGTGATTTGAAGACAGCGCTGTCGATTCCATTCATCCAAGTGCTAGCGGATCTTAGCATAGATGTTGTTTAAAGCATGCAAAGAAGGGGGCAACAGCAGCATTTCTTAACAGTGTGTGTCTGTGTATTTATGTCTTTCAAAGAAAAATAAAATGCCAGATTTGTTCCTGATTTTAATATTTAGAAGGTGGCAATATTTAGATCTGGCACTGCTTTATATCAGTTGAATAGACCCCAGAAAAATGTGTTTGCAAATTATGTTGCATGTCTTTAAACTAATGGGATTCAATGTGGAGATTTTAATGATGATAAATTTCTGAACTGAGTCTGTATTACTTGTTCTTTTGTGTTGCTTGGAAAGACAGTGAAAGGCCTCAGGTGGTATCCTCTTATCCAGTCACTGGTAAAAACAGCCCCACCTGCTGGAATTCATTTAAACTACAAGCGTCTTGGTTTAAAAAAAAAAAAAAAAAAAAAAGTTGTTGTATTGAATGTGTGCTGTATTGAATCTGTAAAGTAAAATGGTGGCGGTGTCTATCAGCTAACCCAGAGGTTAACATGGGGTCCCAGTATTTTTAAATTGACATCACAATTTAACACAGGTCTTTACTTCAGAAACTCGGAGAAGCACAGTGCATGATTAAGCACAATAAAATGCATTATTTGTGGATTAAGAATTTTTACTTTTAAATCAAATATACCAAAATAAGTGGTCCACAGATGACGTAATGACTTGGTTTGATTTGCAATGTTGATAACTAACTAACTGTAATTTCAGCCTTGCCAATAATCCTTTGAATGTACTTTTTAGTATTTCTTAAGATAAATCATTCCCAAATCATTTTTATTTTGTAATACTACATTTAATCATTAAGTGAATGGCTTCAAATCTAATTTTTTAAATATATATATATATATATATATATATATATATATATATATATATATATATATATATATAATGTATCTATATATATATCTATATCCCTTTTGAGTTCTGTTGCAAACATCAGGAAGTTCACAGAAAAGTAATACAATAATAGCATTTGAAGCTCCTGAAATTAAACAGTTTTGTTACATGTTTGTATTTTTATTATTGATCTTAGACGTGCTAAATAATAAGGTTTTACAATCTCTTTCCTTACTCCTATTTGCAGTGGTGATATTACTTGACCCCCTTTTCTTCTGCTGAAGATCTTTTGGGCCTATATTTATCATTTGTACGTGAATAAATGACTAGATTTGTTCGTACGCATAAAGTTTTGAATTGCCTCACGCAAACATCTGTGTTGGTAAAACAAATACTTTCTGTTGGAATGTGCGTAGACACGGTTTACAAGGGAACCTGGTTACAACAGTTTATCTAGCATCGCATTTGACATATTTCCATGACATTTATTATAGAAAAGAACCAAAAGATTATCAGCACAATAAAAAAGGGTGGCAGTAATGTTAAAAAGCTAGCAAGAGAGAAGAAAAAAAAAAACATTGCTTAGCACTCCTTTTTAAATGAACTGAAAACAGACATCTTGACAAGGCTGAAAGATATCTATCATTGAGATAAAATATATACATTGAAACAGACATACCAAGGTAATGTCAAGGTAACATCCAAAACCACGATAAATGAATTTTTAAAATTCGGCTTTAAAAGAATAACACAACGTGAAAAACTTTGTGAAAAGATTTGAAACTGTTTCGGTGTTTTGGGACCCCAGCATGGAGGCCTTTGCATGTTTCTCGTCATTGGGCCGCTCTCCACCATCTTACTTCCTGCCTTTACATAGTAACCGTTTCCTGTATGCAGCTTGTACTTCTCCTTTAGTGAGAACCTCATCAGCATCAGTGAGCTGATTGACGTGATGAGACAGATCCAGAACATTCCGGAACACAAGCTGCAGTGCATCGCAGAGACTCTGGATGAGAACAAGGATGGCAAGATTGACATCGACGACGTTGTCAAGGTAAACACCTCTTAAGTAGCGTTGTTGTTGTTGTTGTTGTTGTTGTTGTTGTTAAAACCACTCCTGTAACCAGGGTATGACCTGTGGCTTTTTGGTAGTTCCGTTTCAAGTACGAAATATAACCATTACCGTATGGGTATTTACCTCCTAAAGACCCGAAACCTGAATATTGATGTATCAAAGCTGCTCAACGAGCCTGTGACGCAGTCATGCCCCGCCCCGAGGGTACACAAGGACTGCGCTCGCAGACCTCGGCGCCATGTTTCCTTTCAAGACTGACCTGGTCGGAGAGCCTTGTTCAGAGAAGTACATTGTTGCTTCTATCTGCATATATTTTGCATTCAATGTGTTTTTTACACAAATTATATGTGATATTTTAACTAATCGCTGTAATAGTTTTTACTAGTTACGCGTTTTGTGTGCACTACAGCCTGTCGCTCCTCCCCAGGGATCCAGCAACATAAGTCGGCTGACTTTGTGCTCTCCCCCAGGCTGCTTTTAATTCTCGTTTTAGCTTATTAGCACCATGCAAGATGTTTTATATTATTTATGTAATTGTTTAATTACCGTGTTTTGTTGAGAAAGTGTTTTTTACAAGTGTGTGTAGTGTGTGTGTGTGTGTGGTGTTGTGTGTGTAGTGTTGTGTAGTGTTGTGTGTGTGTGTGTGTGTGTAGTGTTGTGTGTGTGTGTGTGTGTGTGTGTTGTTTTTTTTTTATATACTGCGCTCAGGCCTCTCTGCAATGTGGTGCTCAAAGCACACATGCAGTAAGAGCAGCTGCTGGGCTCAGCAGCACTGCGCAGGACCAAGATGCTTCGGTTGTTGCTTGCAATTTCAATCACAGTATCTTAATGCCATTTTGGTGACCAGCTTTTAGTATCCCCATTACAAATGCTGTTAGTCTATTCTAACATTAGAAAATTCTGTGACATCCAATGCTTGATGTCTGTAAGGCAAGTAGCTAATAACACCCACATTCCTGGCTTTAGGGACAAGTATAGCTGGGTATCATCAGCATGTCAATGGAAGTTCACTCCGTGTCTGTGGATAATGTCACCTAACGGTAAAATATATAATGAAAACAGCAAGGGACCTAGAATGGAGCCCTGTGGAACACCCCAGACAACTTCCGATCATGCCGATTTTACCTCCGCAACAGAAACAAACTGAAACCTTATCAGAAAGATAAGATTTGAACCAGGATAGGACAGTCAGTCCCACTGTGCTTTCAAGACGATTCAGTAGGTTGGAATAGTCTACAGTATCAAAGGCAGCACTTGGATCTAGAAGAATTAATACTGATGGAAAGCCGGAGTCAGAGTTTATCAGCAGATCATTCACAACTCTGACAAGGGCCGTCCCGGTGCTATGTGCAGCATGAAAACCAGACTGAAACTTCTCGAATGTACCAATAAGAGTTAGAAATTTTTGTAATGGAATTACAACAACTCTGTCTAGATCCTTATCTAAAGGTGCTTTCACACAGAAGAGTTATGACGGTTCAGAACCGCCACTGTAGCGGCTTATAGGTCTGTGTGAATTGCTTATACCGCCACAGAACCGTCATATTTTATGCTGTCTCTGAACCACCTTGCGAGGTAGTTCAGAGACAGCACTGAACCGTCATAACTGCCTGTGTGAAAGGCTATACCGCCACTGAAGCGCTATAGTGGCTGTGGTTTCAAAGTGAACATGGCACGTCACTATAGCGTAGGTAGGTAAGGAGTGTGCATGCAGTATTTAGTTTGTGCCGGGGCTTTCCGGGGCTGGCATGCAGAGTCATATTCCCGGTACCTCTAGTTAAAAATCTCATAAAATGCTTTCTTTTTAAAATCTCAACACAGTTTTATTAAGTCTGCAAGTTCTTGCATGCGCGTTAGAGAGACTGTCCGCTGCCACGTTTGTAGCCTACTTTAAATTAATTTACGATTTCAGCTTGAGTGCCTTTAAGTAAGATGACACTGGCTGCGACTCTATTGTCGTTTTTTATACACAAATAAACTTACTTGATTGGAAAAACGCCATGAACGATACAAGCAACTTACACTACTTGGTTTGATTTAAATGAGTAGAACACAACAAAATATGAAAGCTGAACATTAATTTCAACAAAGACAACTTTTTAATGAAAAAAAATATATTGTAGCCTATTTCAATAGGAACATTAGCCTGCTATATTATATTAAACCAAAACAATAACAAATAATAACGATCTGGTTCTCTTGCCTTTTTCAATGAATATAATTTAATTTAATAGAGAATAAAAACATACTAAGTTAACAACTACCCTAGCCTAATTTTAATTAATCGTTGCATACACATCGCTGATAATAGTGCAGACTGCGGGTCAAACCAATGTTTGTGTTGGGGTGATTTTTTCATCAATGTCGTCCTTATGGAGTGCCTCTGAATGCCTTTTAATTTGTTTGTTTTTTAAACCATTTAAATGCAAAACCATATCAAAACATGTATACAGTCTTTTTTTATTTTTAATTTTGTCCTGTGGTTACCTTTAATGTAAACATCTAACACTAGTACGTACCATACTCTTTCAAGTAAAAGTGGTATGATTTTGAATGTGCGCTTCTTAGGGTCGGTATTATTGTCATTGCTTGCGCCCCGGCACCTCTTTCTTTACAAATTAAGCACTGTGTGCAGGTCTTGTCAGTGTTTCAGATTGCACGAGAACATCTGTTGATTGACAGGTTTGAAAGTTGTACTCGCGCAATCTCTTTGGCTCTGTGAAAGGGTTATGACGGTATTACCCCTGCATAGATTGCGCAATTTCATGCTGTGTGAAAGGGTATTTTACAAACTTGTTAAAATGCTTCAGAGACGGTACAGTAGCTGCATTTCTGTGTGAAAATGGTGTAAGAATGGTAGGTTAGAGATTGGCCTATAGTTATCGAGGATGTTAGGGTCAAAATTGTGTTTTTTGAGCATAGGCTTTACCACAGCTACCTTCAGTGCTGAGGGAACTATACTGGAGGAAAGTGAACCATTTGTATTTTTTAAAATGTGGGTATTAATAACACCAAGAACATCTTTTAATAGTTTTTTAGGAATAGGATCAAGAGAGCATGTAGTAGCTCTCATATGTTGAACTAGCTCTGTCAGTTCCTGTAAGGTCAAAGAAAAAGCCCCCATAGTAGCCTTAATATGTCTAATTGGTAAAATTGTGCTGGAGTCCTCCTTAATAGAAGGTGTCTGTGGAATCTCATTTCTGATGTCTAGTATTTTATTTTTAAAGAAATGTAAGAAATCATTGCAGCTGTGAGAGGAGCCAATGTCAAGGGTAGAACTATTAGGGGAAGGATTAATTAATTTGTCTAGGGTAGTAAAAAAGAAATCTAGGATTATTTGTATTTGTTTCAATTAAATTAGAATAATATGATGATCTAGCCAACGCCAGAGCCTTCCTA
This sequence comes from Acipenser ruthenus, assembly GCF_902713425.1. Classification (NCBI taxonomy): domain Eukaryota; kingdom Metazoa; phylum Chordata; class Actinopteri; order Acipenseriformes; family Acipenseridae; genus Acipenser; species Acipenser ruthenus. The sequence goes on along the minus strand of NC_081189.1, from coordinate 115,890,910 downwards.
TATTTAACCAGGTGGTCCTTCCATGTGATGTAATGAACGTGCAGTTTAGATTCCTGCCACCTCCTTTCTATTTTATGACCTTCACATTTCATCTTACGAGTTGAATCACTGAACCACGGTGAGCTTTTTTTAAAAGACACTCTCCGAGTTTTGATTGGCGCTACAGTATCTAAGATACCAGTCAAGGTGGTGTTGTAGGTATTAACCAGCTCATCTACTGATGAGGACTCAGAGAGTGGTAACAAGCTCAATATATCAGAAAGCTTAACAGCAGTTGAAGAATTAATTACCCGGGATTTAAATGTACGGTCCACAGTCTTTGTAGATATTGGCTGATTCACCTCAAAAAGAAAGACTGTGACTGTACGGTAGTGGTGCCCCATTAACCAGGTGTTGACTGTGACTGTACCTGCAGGTGGTGGAGCTCATAGACAAGGAGGACATTGACATCTCAACGAGCCAGATGGCAGAGATCATGGTGATGCTGCAGAAGGAGGAGAAGCTGATGGAGAAGGAGAAAGCCAAGGAGAAGGCCGAGAAGGAGCAGGCTGCCGAAGTGCAGAACTGAGGTCGGCTCATCACCTCCTGCTGCTTCATGGGAGTGGGGTTGCTCCCTTTGCACCAGGGCAGAGAAGGCTACCTTCATGTGGGAAATGAACATGCTGTCATTAATGGCAAGAAGCGCCTCTGCAGCAGAGAGCAAATTAGTGTTCAGACTTGTTGGGTTTTATAGATATGATGGCAAACTTTGCACTGGTGCAAACCAAAATAGTGACCAGTAGCTTTATCAGTTACACACAAACAAAAAGGAACATTTTGTTTTGAGGTGGTGGGATTTGCCCAATTTTTTTTTCTTTTTTTTTTTTCATATAAATAAGTTGAACATGAATTGCACAGTAAATCATATAACGTCATTCCAGAAGCATGGAATCAATGATTTAATTCTTCTTATTCTTGTTGTGTGTTGTGTTTTTTTTAAATGACGAGGGTCTCTCATTTAATCCATGTATTTATAATAATAATAATAATATTGAATGTGCTGTAGTGATGTGGTGATCTTAAATGCTGTAATGTTTTATATACAAACAGAAATGAGAGACACAAAAAACTTGAATGGCATTATTAAATATAGAAAATATAAAGAAACTAATAAAACCATTTGATGAATGGGATCAGCCAAGATCACCTTGATGTGCTGTTTTGAAATGGGATATTGAAAGTCTGAAAACAGAATGTTTATTTTTTGTATAATCAAATATTGTATTCGCCACTGAAAAGTTTATTTTAAATAGTTGCATATGGCAGCTCATTGGAGGTCCTGTGTATTTTTGTGTGTTTTAAAGCTCTCTATGCATTCTACAATGCTGATATACAAACTTCAGTAAAAAAAAAAATTGAAAGGCAACTATTTGTGGCTTATGTGAAGCAGGAGATCCTCTGCCTGGCTGTTGCTGTTGGTTTAAGGTTTGTGTGTTTTTAGAAAGTTTGAACGCTAGGAACATGCAGGATCAATTGCAGTTAGGATGAATAAAATCGGTATGGATTTGATTGGTTTGAATGTTGCTACTCTTAATTAATAATTTTGACTGCCTAATTGAACCGATCAGATTTACTATTTTATCAGTTGTTACTCGTAATGATATCAAACCATAAGGAAGAGAATACAACTTGAAAGTAAACATTGGGCTTGGTTTTCCACTGAGGGCTAATCCACCCACTTCATACATTGCCTTCAGTTAGCCCACAATGGAAACTTTAATATATGCACATAATGCACAGATATGGAAATGCAAGGCATTTTTAAATTATTATGTTTTTAAATTATGAATAAATACTTTCATGTTAATTTCTGCCACAGAAAGAGAAAAAAAGCTTTACTGATTTCTTATGTTTTAAAAAAAATTAAAATGTAGTGAATAAAATCTGACCAAATTAATGCAGCAGCAGCAGTGTACACTTAAAGATAAATAGCTTCAACTGACTAACATATCTTTCAGTTTGACCTGAATCTGCTTCGACTATAATTTTATATTTGCATATTGTAAATTGCGTTATCATTGGTGCACTACTTCTTAAATGAAGATTTAAAACAACATCAACTATAAATGCCTATGTTTCATTGCACTATAAAAGTATGTTTAGCTTCTGTGCATTTTATTTCGACTCGGGTATGAATGTTGTGTCACAGCAGAACTCTAGTCTTCTCTGTGTATTTCTAGTGGATGGTAGGGTGCAGTGTTGTGTGTATTTCTAGTGGATGGTAGGGTGCAGTGTTGGGCTTTTTGAACTCCTAACAGATACAATGTCTGCCTTGCTACATCCTTCTAGCCAACTTGTATGTATGGACAATTTACTTCTTTAATCGAAGATTATCTTCCTTGGTTTCCTGGTCAGCCACTCCTTCCCTGTAGACACCTTTCTGTTTAGAGCCTGTAACATGTGATCCCATACAATAATGCACTAGGCTGTCACTTCTGAGGCCTGGGTTCAAATGCAACTTTGGTCACAAGTGATACAAGGTTGCTGGTATCAGTTTAGTCAACCATGCATAGTAGTGAACATCATAAAAACACCACACCGCCCACTTTTCACTTGGAAGAGGCCAAGGACTGTAAAGCAGATGTCTGTATTGAGGCAGTGGTGGGATGTTGGGAAGTTTGTGTAGCACATGTCAGTGGTGTATTAGATTGAGCATGGTTGTTTTTTAACAGGTGTAATTTTATATATATAAAAAACAAAATATCCTTACCTCTCATAACTTAACATTATCACAAGTCCAGTAACACAGGACCTACATTTCTAGTATGTAATTTTATGATTTGAGTGTTGTGTATTGTGACAAGAAAAATGGCTTTGCACCCTTTTGAGTGCAGTATTGTCCACAGTAGTTTTCTTCAAAGTTCATATTTTAGCCGAAGCCAGCTGTTTCTAGGGGTGTGCAGAAGAGTATTGCATTTCCTTTAAGAGCTGTGCACATGTAGAAATCCCACTGCACATATTAAAAGGGTTTTTTTTTTAAAACCTGGAGTTGAAGTTGCTTACATACTCGGAGGTTTCCTTGAACTCTATCTGTCTTATGTATTTTATTAGAAGGCATTAGCTTGACCACACGGCATGTGTTTTTCATTTTACAAGCACCAGAATAGCCAGCCCCTTTGTTTATTGTCTATTTGACATGACATGGAAGAGTTTGTTTTGTGTAACAATTAAAATAAAAAATAAAAAGAAGCAGTGTCAAAGAACAAGATCTGTCGCAACATTCTGCCATCCAAAATGTAATAAAGCCACACTGCACAGCCAACTGCCTGGGACCCTGCCAATACAGTGTAGGCATATTGCACCAAGGAGTAACTGCATTTAGATGAGCCTTAACATGCCAGATAGTACTGATTGTGTGAAACCGGAGCTCGGTGTGGAAATGTAGTGGTAGAAAACTGTTGAATGTTAAAATGGCAAACAGGGTTATTTGTTGCAAATCTTACCCAAGTTGAAACTATTGTGTGTTGTCAATCTGTTGTGTGTTTTAGATTGCTGTTATAATGAATAGTTTGACAGGTCTGAAGTTGTCTATACATTGGATTACATGGAAAGGGCAGGCATGTTGGTACTGGTGGCAGTAAGCCAGGTAACTGGGTAGAGCTCTGAGAAAGTGTTCTGGTCCTCTTTGTGCTACTCTTCTATACAGACTGCAGTCAAGTTATTTAGGGAACATATATGTCTTGGTGCATTTCTGTGAAACCTTTTAATGATGTTTCCTATTCTGTTGCTCCTATTTACTCACCATGTCTGAAGACATCCAGTTTGATGAAGCTAAATGGGAAAGCTACTGTACTGTAAATTTGATGTCGATTCATATACAATGCACCATATGGGGGGGGGGAACTAAAACATTATTACAAAACATGTTTAAGTTGAACTTCACCATTGACCTGACACATGGTAATTTGCAGGACTTTGCAACTACACTATGTTGTGTGGCTTTGATTTGGCCTGGCTGGGTACTTCTCATGGAAGACCTCTGCTGCACTGTGGGCACTTTGCCCATGGCTTGCGTTCTGTAAATGGAGTCAACGCATCAACATTCTACTGTATGTGTTCCTGCAGCCATGATTGTCTGCTTGTTAACAGGACACTCACTCAGCATAAAGACAGATGGTCTGCAATGTTTTCTTTTTCCTATGGTGCTTTGTTAATGTCATGAACAGTGTGTGTTGGAAGCCATTCTAATTTCTCAGGATTTATTTTCTTTGCTGTGTTGCATATTTTTGGTACACTTTGACTGATTTTAGATATGCACTCATTTGCAGACACTCCTGTCAGTACTGAATCCTCCTTCGAATACAAGAAGCATAAGAAATATCTTACTAGATGTTTATTACAGAAACCCGACAAATACATACCATTTGTTGTAAGCAGCTCTGTCACGGGATCTGCCATGACGACAAAGCACACAAGGAAAGTAAGCTCCCCTCCCCTCCCATAAATATCCCTCTTACCAAGTAATGCAATTGGATGGACTGCACAAATGCATACATGTCAAGTATGAGGTGATATAAAGTCACATGACCAAGAGAACAACTACCTCTGTTTAACCTTGTGTGGAATACGGTACCAGCTGGGGGTGACTGGTATTGAGCAGTTATTACAGCAACTTGTAAAGCAGTGGCTGGGGCACTCCTGAGACTTGCAGTGATCGTGAGGTCTCAAGTGTCAAGGGATGGTCAGCCATTGGCAGTAGTCTTGGAAAATGGTATCTACTGTTTATAGACTGTAGTTTATTGTCCGATTACTGATTTGGGCGTGGAAGTGGTCTGATTTATTTACTGTAGTGTTGTGTTTTTCTTTTGTTTTTTTTGTTTTTGTTTTCTTTTTGGTTGAACTGAAAAGAGCAAACAGACAAGAATCGCTGAGTATGACTTCTATTAAGATCAAATTCAGATGTTTAATTCAATAAAATAATACAAAAATGTTTTTGGTATTATTCCTTTTTTTATTAATCTTAAGAGAACATAAAGTAATACCAAAAGAGCACATTGAGAAATTATTTGTAAGAGTTTTATGAGTTTCTTTTAGCATTACTGTACATACCAGTGTTTTATAGTTATGGGATGAGAACTAAACACAACTTGTTTGGATACGTATCTATCTCAATGACTACTGCATATAATTTCTTCAGAGTTCTTTAGAATGACCCATAAAGGTACTGTATCACTTTGTGCCTTGATAAGACCCAAGTTCTGTAAAGGTGCTATGTAAATCTGTATTGTATTGTAACAGGCAATGCATCTTTCATACATTCCAGAAATGCAGAGTCATTCCAAGTCAGAGATTTCATTTACATAACATATGAACGCTAAATGTGCTCCCATGCAGCATAATTAAGGCAACACACTTTTGAATCGCTTTGAGGGTCTGTACAAAGTAAAGAGCACAGTATAACCTTTATGCTAAATGAATCAAGTATTCCAAACAAGCCTGAAAGACAAAGATGCAAGTGACCACCAGTGCATCTATTTTGTGTTAACAGCAGATGGCGCTATTTGACCAATCAATATTAATTTGCTGCTGTTGGGGCTATAAACCTATCATAAACTGCTGCCATGGCTTTTGTTTTCAGTCTGGCTTTATATAGCAGATACAAGCACCCCTGTATAAAAAGTACTGGAGTAATTTAGACATAATACCTAGGTGTTACCCATGAAAACCTGCAGTACTACTGCATTGTACTACATTAAAACATTACTGCAACAAGCAATACTGGACATGTTTTAGGAAAATTTCATTAACTTTGGACAAAACAATAAAATTAATTTTAAAAAAAATAAAATAATAAATGATACAAAATCTGAACATGTGTTAAAAGATTATAACATTTAACACCACATGTCATTTGTTTTCCTTGCAGCATTAGTCACTCAATCACGTAATCAGTAAGTAGTTTTAAATGTCATTTTAATTGCTATTTTACACTTACCTACCAAATGCCATTCAAATCATGTGAATATGTAACCTTTGAACTCTGCCAGCCCACCTACTCTGTATACTGGCAGAGTTAACCCTTTCAGTTCTGGTGGGACTTCAAGGTCCCACCTCATCTTGGTGCCGTAGTGAACATACACCGTTGGAACCTCATGAGACTCCTAGGTCCCAGTCTGAGGTAGTGTATAAATATATGTCAAAAATGTTTTTGTCCTGTTCTCATGTGTACTCAATAAATGAGTTTCTTCTTCAGCTCAACAAAAATAATTCTGGACTGAAAGTGTTCAAAATTATCAGCATTAAAATGGTTTACACAAAGATATATATTCATACACACATGCACACATTCAAATTACATTTGAAGAAATTTGTTAAAAAAAAAAAAAAAAATGATACCATGCAAGGTTAAAGTGCACTCTGCATGCCTTTTTTTTTTTGTTCTTTCGCATATTCTGTTTCACTTGCAAGGTCATTTCACCCCAGGAGTGTTTTTGTGGGTCAAACCATGCAGACCATAGGGGAAGCAGCTGGTTAGTTAATGCAAGGGAAAATAAGCATTGAAGGCATCTGAGACAATTTCACTCTGCAAGTGAAATGACCTAGGAAGTGCAAGAATACCTAAAACGTAAGGTAGTTTTTGTTGCTCCAGGTTCTCTAACCTGTTTCCTCTGTACTCTGCAGCTTTTGCTAGCCTTTAACCAAAAATATATATCTTGCAGGAAAGGACTTAAATGAGCAGAATACCTCACGCCGCAGTGCTGTGGTGCCAGCTTTTAATGCAGCTCACTTGGTCACCAAAGTAGTTTTTACTGGCTAGTAAAGATTGACTTTGGAGAGAATGTGGAGCTCATGGAGGTCCGTTCTCCCAAGAATGTCATTAACAGCTACTATTGACTGCAGTGTAAACCATTCACGCCTTTACAAACCTGCTGGGATAATAGTTACAGAATGAGGGAGTTTGGCATTCAGTTTTCTGAGTACTGTACTGTAGGTCTGCTGCCACAATACTGTATTTTAATCTGAACATCCTGTGGTAAGGCGAATGTGTGTGTCAAACCGAAAAGGTATGTCCGCTGTATTAGGAATTGTAGCAAAATAAAGTAGGCACTTTAAGCTAGATGATCAAAGGTATTTACTCCAAATTGTTATTATAAAAAAGCCAAAAATTAAGCTATCACAGGTCGAAACTTTCATTCGTAACAATTGAAAACATAAGGTGAGTGGTAAAATTTTTTTTTATTATTATTATTATTTGTAGTCTATATGGAGTTAGTAACATGGAGCGGGTATACTTTTTAAAAGTCTATTCTCCAGCTTTATCTCAAAGCCATTATTCTCATTTGTTTAAGTTGTAAATATCCACAGTAACAATTCCCACCATAGTCTAATATGCTTAGGGCTGACACAGTCCAGATTAAAGGCTGAAGCCAGTGCCATTTCTCTACAGTACTGGAATGACTTATTGAGCCATGGGGCAAGTCATTAAAACAGCTTTCAGTGTCATATAAGCAACAGCCCCATTGTACTGAAATACATCACTGAAATTCATCACGTGTCAGACTTAAGCAAAAAAAAAAAAAAACTATTTCCCCACATATATTTGTAAAAAAAAAAAAAAAAAAAACCTGAAATGAATATAAACCATTTTTCAGAAGTGGTTTCTCCTTGCCAAGGTCAAGTATTACTAAGATGTTAACCCTCCTTGTTTCTCATTATTAATGTGGTGGAATTCGGATTCCCATGGGCTGCTATTTCCGCCAACAGCTGCAGTAAAGGTGACCCGTTTTCTTCAAAAGAATGTCACTCGGGGAATGTGTGACCTTGTAGTGTTGTACCCAGTGGATCACCTTGTAATGACTCTGCCACCTAGTGATTCAGGGCGTGTCCTCCGTGCGAGGGTCCAATTCCTTGCATTACTCCAGATAGGAAGACCTAAAATGTCCAAGCAGTAAAAGCAGCAATGTGTAACAGCATGGACAGAGATTCCATGGAGGTGCCAGAGCTGAAACACAATGGTCACGCAGATGGTTAAAGTCATGTTTCAGCCACCACTGGTAACCTTTAAGTAGCAGCTGGATTAATAGCCTGGTTATGAAAGCCCCCAAACTGCAAGAATTTGAAAATAAAGGGCTAGCTTTAAAAAAAAAAAAAAAAAAAAAAAGTAAAAACTTAACCAGACAACCCAAGTTTGAACAATTTATGATGTTTAGATCAGTAAATGTTACTTTTCAAGCTAGTAAACAGAATTGTTTAGTAAACCATGGTACAGCACAGTCACCTCTATGTTAGAAAGATCGTTCCAGGGTGCACTTACACAGCTGCACACGTACAGCATCTTTATTATATCCCAGTGTTTGTAAAAGAAGGTGGTGATATGAATTGAAGTCATATTACTTACATGTGTAGTTCCAGACATTCATTGTTTAGTTGTTTTCAGCAGTAAAAATAAACCAATACTGAATTGAATTTTATTTTCATTAAACCAAGTAACAAGAACCAAGTTCTTTGAAAATAAAATCTAAACTCAAGCTATTTACATTTCGGCTACATTTCCTTCTCTGCTTTGCTATTTACATTTTGATGTGACGCTAGCTATTTCTGTGATTGATTGTGATTGACAGTAGTAGTTTTGGCACAGTGAAATGTAAAAGGAAATAGCTAGCGTCACATCGAAATGTAAATAGCAAAGCAGAGAAGGAAATGTAGCCGAAATGTAAATGGACAGTGTGAAATGTAAAAAGCAAGTGGCAAAAGTTAAATGAATAAATAAATAAATAATAAACAGAAGTAAATAAGGGAATAAATACATAAATTAAATAAATAAATGTCCATGCATTTATTTCAACATTTATTTATTTATTTCTGTATTTATTTATAATATCGAAAATCGTTCATTTAAAGAAGAGTGGACCGACGCTTTTTGTTTTGTTTTGCCACAGCGACCACATGCTCGACCGGTACGTTTAATATGTACAGAGGCTGGTGCCCTTATTAAAAGTGGGAACATCAAACGGCACTATGAAACGAAGCACATGGATTTTGACCACAAATCCACTGGGCTCCCGTTTAAGATCAGACAAGATCACTTCATTAAAAGATGGATATTCTCATAGCACAAATATTATTTCTACTTGTGCTCAGGAAAAGGCAACTGAAGCTTCACTGAGGTGTGTGTGGGTTATGGCAAAACACAGGAAACCTTTTACAGATGCGGACATGGTTAAGCAATGTATGGTTACTACAGCCGAAACCCTTTGCGCAGAGAAGAAAGACGTTGTTGAAGCCTTCAGGCAACTACCACTCTCAGATACAACAGCTATTAGGCGCGATGAGATAAAAGCAGTTAAGTGAGAAACTGAAAACGGGAAAATTTTCCATGGCAGTGGACGAATCCTGTGATATCAGGGACACAGCTCAGCTATTATTATTATTTGTTTATTTTGCAGACGCCTTTATCCAAGGCGACTTACAGAGACATGGGTGTGTGAACTATGCATCAGCTGCAGAGTCACTTACAATTACGTCTCACCCGAAAGACGGAGCACAAGGAGGTTAAGTGACTTGCTCAGGGTCTCACAATGAGTCAGTGGCTGAGGTGGGATTTGAACTGGGGACCTCCTGGTTACAAGCCCTTTTCTTTAACCACTGGACCACACAGCCTAGCACTGTATGTCCGTTTTTTTGATGGAGAGAAATTTGTGGAGGATTTGTTGTCGCTTATACTGCATAAGAATCGCACGACAGGTGAGGATTTGTTTAATTCTGTTCAAACTTTTTTGTCTAATGAAGGTTTTGACGTGAATCAGATTGTGTCAATTACAACAGGTGGTGCTCCTGCCATGATCGGTACTCACCGAGGGCTTGTGAAACGTCTGCAAGACCTGAACCCCAATTTGATTTCCTATCACTGTGCAATCCACCAAACCGCACTTTGTGCAAAGCTCAGCGATGAGTATTCTAATGTAATGTCAATTGTGATAAAACTTGTCAACTTCCTTCAGTCCAAGTCAGCACTGCAACACAGGCAGTTCAAAAGCTTTCTTTCTTTCTACCGATTACGATGACCTCTTGGTCCATAATGACATCCGCTGGCTGAGCAGAGGGCAAGTACTAAGGAGGCTGTGGGAAATTCGAGTTCATGTGGAAGAATATCTGCATAGAATTCCAGGGAAAAGGGCAGAAGAACTATACACATTTTTGAGAGATGCCGCAAGCATGAGCATCCTGGCATTCCTTGCAAAAAAAATTCAAAGGGCATAATAATAAGAGCATGCTACAGACCGTCAAATTCATACGCTGAGCAAAATAATCTGTTATACAATGACATTCGAAATGTGTGTAGAAAAGGAGAAGCCATACTAATGGGAGATTTCAACTTCCCCCATATAAAATGGGAAAACCCGGTGGGAAGCACGACAGACGAAATTGAAATGGTGGAAATGACAAATGGCTGCTTCCTAACGCAATTTGTCAAGGCACCGACTAGAGGGGAGGCATGCCTTCATTTAGTCTTTTCAAATAATGAAGACAGAATAACTAAAACAGAGGTCAGAGAGCCATTGGCAAACTCAGACCACAACATGGTCTCATTTGAAGTATTTTTTAAAACCCCAAAAGTAATGACTAAAGCTAAGGTTTACAATTTTAGAAAAGCAAACTATGAAGGTATGAAACAGAGACTAACAGAAGTAGATTGGAATAAAATAGAGAAAACATCCACAGAAAAAGGATGGCTGTTTTTTAAAAATGTAGTACTAGATGCGCAAAACAATTACATCCCAAAAGTAGACAAATCTAAATCTAAAACAAAATGGCCAAAATGGTTTAATAGATCAATTAAAATAAATATTCAGCAAAATATGCCCCTTCCTGTTTGTAAAGAACCCATTCATGGTACAAGCAAATGGCACTTGGTGCGATCAAGCAAAAGCATCCTTTCCGGATGTTGAAAAAGCAAAACTACAGCTGGAGCTTATTGATTTACAATCTGATGAAGTGCTTAAGATGCGGCACACTGAAACTACATGTGAAACTTTCTGGACAACCCTTGTGCTGGACTCCAAGTATCCACACTTGAGGAAGCTGGCATTTAACATCTTGACTATGTTTGGCTCGACATACGTGTGTGAGTCTGCATTCTCAACAATGAACAACATTAAATCGCATAATCGTTTTGACTGATAATCATCTGTGCAGCTGCCTCCATCTTGCCTGGCCTGAACTCACTCCAAACTGCAAGGCCCTTGTCCACCAGAGGACCTGTCATTTTTTCCACTGATGGGGAGTATTATAATTCTACATTATTCACATATATTTTATTTCAAATTTGTATTGCTGTATAAAATTACATTTTCAGTAGTGATACAGTACTACAGTTAAGTTAATTCACAGTAATTATTCATGATTCTTTTGCTTAAAACACGTGTGTGGTTGTGTATTTGTTATTGCAGCAGTGTGGAGTAGTGGTTAGGGCTCTGGACTCTTGACCGGAGGGTCGTGGGTTCAATCCCAGGTGGGGACACTGCTGTACCCTTGAGCAAGGTACTTTACCTAGATTGCTCCAGTAAAAACCCAACTGTATAAATGGGTAATTGTATGTAAAAAAATAAGGTGATATCTTGTAACAATTATAAGTCGCCCTGGATAAGGGTGTCTGCTAAGAAATAAATAATAATATTATGAGTGTGGCCCATTGCAAACTCAGTGGTGAGGATCTCCTATTGGAAAGACTTGAATCATAAAGAGTTCAGCTGTACTAAGTAATATGAGAATATCTATTTGTATGTGCTTATTTGAAATAAGTAAATAGGCATTTTGTGTTTTTTATATTGCCACATCCCCAAGCAACAACTCAGGCCTGCAACATTTTATTTATTTTTTATTATTTTGAGCACGTGTATGGTGCTTGTGGTGGTGGGCCCACTGCAGTGCAGCAGCGTAATTAGTGTGTTCAAGGAAAATTTTAGATTTAAACAAAAAAAAGATGACTTTTCTAAAGGGTTTTCTTTATAACTTAATATACCTGCAACCAAAACACACCACATATTTTAAACGTGTTTTTCAAACACCAAAATTAGCTTCCTTTCTGAAAGCTGCCATCTTGGATTTTTGGTTTCCAAATCTGTTACCAACACTTATTTAATTTAACAGACAGTATATTGATTGAATGTTATTTTGCTTTATATTTAATTTGATATATATAAATTGTTTGTTTTATTTATTGAAAAAATGTCATATTGCATTTATTTGAGTAAAGTTAATTAAATTACTGTGTTGTATGAATGGATACTGGGATACGATTAAGTATTAATTCCTAAGGGGTTACATTTGTCTTACGCATTAAAACAGTCCAATAACTGCGAACCAAGGGCTCCGCCACTTACTGAGTCAGGTGATATTTACTCAATACACTAATAATATATTTACTCAGTATAGATATCTTTAAAAGAACATAGTCCTTAGAAATATTTTCAAAGCTGAATTTGAGATACGGTATCTTCAAATTAATTATATCTCAAATGCATTTCGATATATCTGCAATTCAATGTCTAAATATTCGTATATCTGCAAATATTTAAAGATATTAGCAAATTATTTAAATATATCTGCAACTGCTTAAAGATATTAACAAATGATCATTTGGCTTGCCATATTAATCGAACATGTGTTTATACAAAAACAAGATAACAATAGTGGTGTCTAAAAGTTTAAATTATTCAGATTCAATTTCATCTTGAGGTCCCCTGGCTTGCTGTCCAGCATCCTGCAAATAGAAGGAGTGAATATTATTTATTATGTATCCTGCCTGCAGAGCAACCAGGGTGGGATTGCAACAAAAACCTTCTATAAAACCCCGCGAAAATTAGAATTGGGTGGGGGGTGGGGTGAGCGTGGGCTTTGCCCGGGAGAAGACAAAGATACATTTATTTGATCATGTGCAGTAAGGCATGCAGTTAATAACAAAGATTCTCTGGATTCTGTTAAATCTCACTAGGAGAATGCACCAGAATAGATATCTGTAATGCTTAGTTTACATACAAATACAGTTAGTAGAAAGGAGCAGTTAGTAGGATAGAAAGTGGTCACTGACTGAGGGCGACGATGTCGACACATTCCAGGGGCAGAGGACCCAGCAACCAAAACAGGATAGAAAAGATGGTCACTGACTGAGGGTGACGATGCCAACACATCTCAGGGGCGAAGGACCCAGCAACCAAAACAGGATAGAAAAGATGGTCGCTGACTGAGGGCAAAGATGCCGACACATCTCAGGGGCAAAGGACCCAGCAACCAAAGACAGGATAGAAAAGATGGTCGCTGACTGAGGGCGACGATGCTGACACATCTCAGGGGCGAAGGACCCAGCAACCGAAGACAGGATAGAAAAGATGGTCACTGACCGAGGGCGACGATGCCGACACATCTCAGGGGCGAAGGACCCAGCGACTGAAAACACATACGAGGGTTATGACTCGGGGAGCCGCCCCTCGGGGGGAAGTCGGTCCCGGAAGGCCGGGACACGAGAGGAGATGAGAGAGAGAGGTACCCAGCATCTGAGACTTCTGTAAAGGGGCGCTCGTTAAACCCCCGATTGGCCAAGACGTTACGCTGCCTGGGACCTGAAATAAGGACAAAGCATAGAGGTTAGTATGGGACTAGCGCACGAGGGCCACGTCCTGAAAGAAAGGCAGAATAGAACAGAGTCTCGAGTGAGGCAAGATAAGCGCAGGAGCTGCGACAGGACAGAGTATGGCTGGGGGTCCGCTCTGACTCACATGGTGAGAACCCCCCTGAAGGTAAGGGAGGCGGATGCCTAGCCCTGAGGTCGGGGAAGTGAGACTCACTTGCCCCCCAGAGACGATCGATGCGAAGGCATGTATGAAAGGTGGAGGAGGAGGAAAACGAAACACTAGACAGCAAAGGGCTTAAATAGAAAATAGATACTAATTAATGGGAAATTAGAAAATTAGAAGCCCCCAGCTCCACGGCCCCTGAACCACGCAAGCTAACATTTAAATTTCAAATCAGTCCGCCCATGAATACTGGCATTTTCCCTTAACATTCTAATCTACAACTAATCTGATAACATAAAAAGCTACTTAAACATACTTTCTGACGCTGGTCTAGAGACAAGCGAAAACATGTGTGTGACAAGACACCGTAATGAAGGCTCAATTCACAGCTACAGAACAGCAAACCAAACTCCCCTGAAGATGCAGCTTCAGCATCCATGGCAGCTGCTCCCCTTACTTCCTCAGTGTCATTTGAAACTCCGCCCATCATCAGCGTGTGCTCAGTCCTCTAGTCCTCTAGTGAGATGCCACTTTCGATGCAGAAATTCCCAATAAACAGACATGTGCATTTATTTTTAATAAGCGAACAATAAATTAAATTAAATTTGGGACTATATTACACTGTGGATGTATACACAATAAAAGTTTTTGGTTTTGTCAACTTAAAATGTGTTTTTAATTATTTTAATTATTTTTCATCACCGAAATGACAGGTAGTCGTGTTATAAGCTGTATAAACCACTTCCGGCCATGTGGTTCCGATGATATATACCACTTCTGGGGTGGTTAAAGGCCCTTGGCTGATGCCTCGGGCCTTATCACCGCCCCGGGCTGCTGCTGGGCAGGTGCGGAGGAGGCGGTTGGGTTTTCAGATTGCTTTAGTCTTAGCTGCAACATGAAAGCCAGCACACTGAAATGGTTTTATTATTAGCTGAAGTTACGGCTGCAGGAGTTAAGTGAGAGCAAGGTAGTGCAGTTGGATGAAGTAAAGTTACTTTTAAAAGGTGCCAAATTGAGGTATTTGAATAGAAGCCCAGTGGTTACATGACAGGACTGGGAGCCAGGAGACCCTGATTTTCCAATCCTTAGATTTAAAACCACAATTTAGAATGGGAACGAAACTAAAAGAGCATTCTATACTGATGATGTTGTGTTTAAATGTATGGGTGAAGTAATCCTATTAAAGTTCACTTTCATTTTTGCTTGAATGAATGTTAAACTAATGATTTTATAATAATGACAGAATGGGGATAATGATTCCTTGTTTTTTTAAACTGTCAAGACTCACAAAAATGTTAAAAAACCCCAAGTATGATACAGAATTGGCAACTTCACAGATCAGTGTACTTAGCTCGGAACAGTTCTTAAACACCCTTATCTGTTCAAGCAGTGAGGTCAAGATAAACTTTTTTTGTATGGGAAAGTAAATATCAGATAAAGGGATTATTTTAGACCCTCTTCATGCATGGCTGTCTGTGAGTGGAAGGAAAATCAATAGTAATTGTTTACCAGAGAACTAGTCAGATAGGGGCAGTATTGACAGTGTTAAGCCAGGGGGTTTTCATTTTCATTGTTTTAAGATCTGAGTAGCTGGACCAGGCTGTGTCCAGACTGATAACCTCACAGTCCCCAAACCATTACCCAACTGCAGAGGGATAGACAAAACATGGTTAAGAACTCTCATACCTAATTACTGAGGGGTAGGCAATGTCTGTAACAGGGCAGAGCCTGGGCGGAAACCGGCGACCCTGCGTACCGCAAGCAAGCGTCTTAACCGCAAGAGCTTTTAGCCTCATCTCATCTCCTGGCATTGCAGAATCTGCATTGCCAGTGTATTACACAATGTCCTTAATTGTTAAATTGGACTGATTTAACCCCTAACATGCACACCCTAAAACATTTAATCATTGAGTTATATCCATGAAACTTGCAGTATAACCACTACCCCTGCATTAGTACAAGCATGAGCTACTTAGGGGCAACTACCAAATCCTGATAGTGTACTAGAACACAGTGTACATCTGAGGGTTCTAGTCTTCTAAACAGTGACCGAGCTAAATACCGTCACACTTTAACTCTGTATTAATCCAGCTGTGGTTCCCCCTGGCGTGCTTGGTTACTTAATAATAAGAATTAGTACATAAAATTCAGTGAAATAAAGGAAAATCCAAGTCTTAAAATAAACAGAGCTAAATAATTCCATTAAATCATACCAACTATGTATTGCTATCATTTTAGCGGTCTCACATTTTCTATCCGAAACACGCATACATTATGGTAAAGGTGAATTTGATTTGGTATTTTATTTATGAAGGAAATGTATTGCTCTCTCCACGCAGATGCAGTACTTAAATGCTACACAACCTGGCTACATTGAAAACATATGTCATAGGAAGTTTTTGTAAAGAAAATTTATGATAGAAATGTATAAATGTTAAGTTATTGATTTTATATATATATATATATATATATATATATATATATATATATATATATATATATATATATATATATATAATTACACACACAAATAAAAAAGTATCATGATTTAAAAAACAAAAATATTCTAAATAGTTTTTCCATTTACAAGAAGTTACGGAGTCAACGCACGTATTTTAAGCGGTGTTCCTAAATAACTGGTAGTGCTGCATTGAAAAGAGTACAGAAAGTATGCCAAGGACAGTACCTGGTGGGGATTTTAAAGTTCAGGAGTGAGACTGCTAATTGTTTCCTTTGGACAGCATGTTCACAGTCTAGCCTTTTTGGAAGTGAGATCACAGTAAAAAAAAAAATGGAATAAAATAAATAGAAAAACCTTTCAAATTTGCAAGTCTTCCCTCCAGTTTTTGAGCCGTGTGCTCCCAGAAACTGTCTGCTGTCTCTCTCTCCTTCCGCCTGTCTTTGGTCTGGGCATGTTCCCATGGCAACCTGTTTACAGCAAGGTCACAGGAAAACTAAATGCCTATTGTCTCTTTTTATGGAGAACTACAGGCACG
This sequence comes from Acipenser ruthenus, assembly GCF_902713425.1. Classification (NCBI taxonomy): domain Eukaryota; kingdom Metazoa; phylum Chordata; class Actinopteri; order Acipenseriformes; family Acipenseridae; genus Acipenser; species Acipenser ruthenus. The sequence continues at coordinate 115,874,142 of NC_081189.1, read as the reverse complement.
TCTCCTGAATAACCGTCTAATTGCTAGACTGTTAATAAAACAAGCCTGGGTGACGTGTGTAGTTTTCATACGGTATACTATTTAAAATACACACGTTTTGTTACAGTTCAGGTTCACTGAATAGTGGACTGTGGTTCATTTCATAAAAGATATTTGGCACAGTTCAGGACTCGTCTCAGCTGGCAGTGTTTGATTAAAAACAAGCCTGGGGTGCCCAGTGTGGACTCCAGGCTGTGTCCTCCACTGGGCAGAGGAAGGTCTACCCAGACACACAGGGTTCGGCACATACTGGCACTGTATGGTCTCCAGCATTTGTATCAGAAGCCTTTTTGGAGGTTATCTATTTAGGCATGCAAGTTCCATTCAACAGCAGCCTATCACAATGCTTACATTGCACTGTTGTGAGAGGTGTAGGGGTGGGACATTGAGCTGTTTGTGATGTTCCAAATCCTTTGCCAAACAACTTGGTATTACTTGGAAAGATTTGGGTTATCAAGTAATGCTATAACAATTCCTTTGTAGGTTAATGCTTTTTTTTATTGGATGCCATGTAGTATTCATAAAACCTTCATAAAGTCTACATAACCAAGAAATGTGTTTTCCAATTTCAACCCCTGCTGGTCACCAGCTCCAAAACCTTTTTACAAATACATTTTCCTGCCTCTCATTGGTACTCTTGCCACTGTATCAGCTGATGACCTGGATTCACGACACAGACATTAAAAATAACAAAACTAGAATTATGGTAACAGTGGTCTAGTTCTTGATTTTCTGGTTTAGTTGCAGACGAGGATACGAGAAATGAGGTACCCAATATAAAAATGTTTGGTTTTTTTTGGTAAATTTTATGGCTGACTTACTAAATGCTAACTGCTCTAGGCCTTTTATACTGCACACATCACATGATTCAATTGTGCATTCCATTACATCATGGTAGTCCCTGAATTGTTTTTACTTGCGCTGGCAAGGATAATCAGTGACATCATCAGCCATTGACAAGGGACTGTACTACGGTGTATATTTTAGGACATCCTCAGACATCACTCCTTCCTGTGTCAGGAATCACCCCTCCTCAAGTCAATCATCAGGTATCAGGTATCAGGCATCAGTCCTCCTCAAGAGTCAGTCGTCAGGTATCAGGCATCAGTCCTCGAGTCAGTCGTCAGTCGTCAGTCGTCAGGCATCAGTCCTCCTCGAGTCAGTTGTAAGGTATCAGGCATCGGTCCTCCTCAAGTCAGTCGTCAGGTATCGGGCATCAGTCCTCCTCAAGCCAGTCGTCAGGGATCAGGCATCGGTCCTCCTCGAGTCAGTCGTCAGGGATCAGTCCTCCTCAAGTCAGTCATCAGGCATCAGGCATCGGTCCTCCTCGAGTCAGTCGTCATGTATCAGGCATCAGTCCTCCTCGAGTCAGTAGTCAGGTATCGGGCATCAGTCCTCCTCAAGCCAGTCGTCAGGGATCAGTCCTCCTCAAGTCAGTCATCAGGCATCAGGCATCAGTCCTCCTCGAGTCAGTCGTCAGGGATCAGTCCTCCTCAAGTCAGTCATCAGGCATCAGGCATCAGTCCTCCTCGAGTCAGTAGTCAGGTATCAGGCGTCAGTCCTCCTCAAGCCAGTCGTCAGGGATCAGTCCTCCTCAAGTCAGTCATCAGGCATCAGGCATCAGTCCTCCTCGAGTCAGTCGTCATGTATCAGGTATCAGTCCTTGAGTCAGTCGTCAGGTATCGGGCATCAGTCCTCCTCAAGTCAGTCGTCATGTATCAGGTATCAGTCCTCCGTGAGTCAGTCGTCAGGTATCAGGCATCAGTCCTCCTCGAGTCAGTCGTCAGGTATCGGGCATCAGTTCTCCTCAAGTCAGTTGTCAGGTATCAGTCCTCCTCGAGTCAGTCGTCTGGTATCAGACATCAGTCCTCCTCGAGTCAGTCGTCAGGTATCAGTCCTCCTCGAGTCAGTCATCAGGTATTAGGCATCAGTCCTCCTCGAGTCAGTAGTCAGGTATCAGGCGTCAGTCCTCCTCAAGCCAGTCGTCAGGGATCAGTCCTCCTCAAGTCAGTCATCAGGCATCAGGCATCAGTCCTCCTCGAGTCAGTCGTCATGTATCAGGTATCAGTCCTTGAGTCAGTCGTCAGGTATCGGGCATCAGTCCTCCTCAAGTCAGTCGTCATGTATCAGGTATCAGTCCTCCGTGAGTCAGTCGTCAGGTATCAGGCATCAGTCCTCCTCGAGTCAGTCGTCAGGTATCGGGCATCAGTCCTCCTCAAGTCAGTCGTCAGGTATCAGTCCTCCTCGAGTCAGTCGTCTGGTATCAGACATCAGTCCTCCTCGAGTCAGTCGTCAGGTATCAGTCCTCCTCGAGTCAGTCATCAGGTATTAGGCATCAGTCCTCCTTGAGTCAGTCGTCTTGTATCAGGTGTCAGTCCTCCTCGAGTCAGTTATCAGGTATCAGGCATCAGTCCTCCTCGAGTCAGTCGTCGGGTATCAGGTATGAGGCAACAGTCCTCCTTGGGTCAGTCGTCACGCATCAGTCCTCCTCAAGTCAGTTGTCAGTCATCAGGCATCAGTCCTCCTCAAGTAAGTTGTCAGTCATCAGGGATCAGTCCTCCTCGAGTCAGTTATCAGGTATCAGGCATCAGTCCTCCTCGAGTCAGTCGTCGGGTATCAGGTATGAGGCAACAGTCCTCCTTGGGTCAGTCGTCACGCATCAGTCCTCCTCAAGTCAGTTGTCAGTCATCAGGCATCAGTCCTCCTCAAGTAAGTTGTCAGTCATCAGGGATCAGTCCTCCTCGAGTCAGTTGTCATGCATCAGTCCTTTCAAGCCGGGATCTCCTGCCATCACGCTCCATGCAAATACCTGGTCAGCCAAGTCCCTTTGCCCTCCCGTGGGCAACTTGTGGGGGTGATCCTGGAGTACCAGGTTTTTCAGGCGGCTTGGTGGGAGCTGGTTCCATGGCTCTGTACCATTCCGCTAACTGGGTTTCAGGTTCCTGGAGCCAAACTCACAGGCAAGATCCCGGAGCCAGGCACTCCAGGAAGCGCTCAATGACCATAACACTCATCAGCCTGGCTTTGCCTCCGAATTCAGCCAACCCATTGTGTAGTCCTGCAGACGATGCGCCACCACCCGGGGATGTTCGGTGTCAACAAAGACCTCCTCTCAAAACTTTTTTCTAAAGCCCTGCGGTGGCCCCCACCCGATTGAGGATAGCCACCTTAAGAGTGGGGCAATCCATCATAGCCACAGGGGACTGGGTTCTCACTGCATCTTGTGCCTCCCCCATTAACTGTGGCAGGAGGTAGGTAGCACACTGTGCCTGGGGCCACTGACCAGCAAAAGCCCGGTCATCCACTGTCATCTTCGTTGACCGCTGTAATCTCCAGTCCGGACCAGCAGCCCCGGCACCTCTCTGCAATGCTGCCGTCAAAGTTTGGCACAGTAGGTCCATCATTGTGGCTAACTGGGTGGCATCCATTCTGCTCCCGATGCAGAGCCAGTGACTCCCACCTCTGGCACCACGTGTGAGAGGGGGTGGAGTTGATACACTGAACACACGGGAGTCAGATAGTGTCTTTGAAGTGCCACACGGGTGCACTAGCTTTATTTTGTCCCTGCGGTTGTTACCAACAAAGGTATCCCCCTTAGTGGTCTGTGCACACATAGGTGCAGAAATAATAGTTCATAATCAAAAGGAGAAATAAAAAAGGAAAACAAATACTGTAAACAAAACTACAAAGAAAAGTGCCACCACCGTCAAGAGTCTCGCCACCTCCGCTATTCTGTGAGGTACGAGATATCTTGACGCTTTATTATTCCCTCAGTATACTTTAATGGGATTGCCAACTCCCCCTGCACTAAATAAATAACGTCCCAGGCACTGTAATTCGCCAGTGTGGGAACGTAAAAACACAATACTGCAGCTGTCTTCTACAGCCGTCCCTGTTTGCCCTTTTTTGCTTTCCGCTTGCTGCTGAACACAGAACACTGGCCAAACTGTCTTTCTCTGTTTTACTCCAGTTCCCTGAGCAGAACTCCCGCTGGGTTGTACATCCTAGAATAGCAAGACCGAAGGAATAACAGAGCATTGCTGATGTGTGGTGAGCCAAGGACACCCTGGCCAACCTAAGCCCTCCTCCCTGGGCGGTGCTCGGCCAACTGTGTGCTGCCCCCTGGGAGCTCCTGTCCATGGTTGGCAGTGGAATATCCTGGACTTGAACTGGCAACCTCCAGGCTAAAGGGCGCATCCTGCACTCCATGCGGAGCACCTTTACCGGATGTGCCACTCGGGAGCCCCCTTGACATGCTAATTTTAATGTTTTGCTAGCCACATTTGCTCACAATAAATTTTTGTTTTTTTATGAATAATGCCTTTTTGTACCTGTGCTATAAAAAATAAGTATAACTGGAGATGAAATAAGGAATGAATAAATACATACAGACGTGCTCAAATTTGTTGGTACCCTTACAGCTCATTGAAATAATGCTTCATTCCTCCTGAAAAGTAATGAAATTAAAAGCTATTTTATCATGTATACTTGCATGCCTTTGGTATGTCATAGAATAAAGCAAATAAGCTGTGAAAAGAGATGAATTATTGCTTATTCTACAAAGATATTCTAAAATGGCCTGGACACATTTGTTGGTACCCCTTAGAAAAGATAATAAAGAATTGGATTATAGTGATATTTCAAACTAATTAGTTTCTTTAATTAGTATCACACATGTCTCCAATCTTGTAATCAGTCATTCAGCCTATTTAAATGGAGAAAAGTAGTCACTGTGCTGTTTGGTATCATTGTGTGCACCACACTGAACATGGACCAGAGAAAGCAAAGGAGAGAGTTGTCTGAGGAGATCAGAAAGAAAATAATAGACAAGCATGGTAAAGGTAAAGGCTACAAGACCATCTCCAAGCAGCTTGATGTTCCTGTGACAACAGTTGCAAATATTATTAAGAAGTTTAAGGTCCATGGAACTGTAGCCAACCTCCCTGGGCGCGTCCGCAAGAGGAAAATCGACCCCAGATTGAACAGAAGGATAGTGCGAATGGTAGAAAAAGAACCAAGGATAACTGCCAAAGAGATACAAGCTGAACTCCAAGGTGCAGGTACGTCAGTTTCTGATCGCACCATCCGTCGCTTTTTGAGCGAAAGTGGGCTCCATGGAAGAAGACCCAGGAGGACTCCACTTTTGAAAGAAAAACATAAAAAAGCCAGACTGGAATTTGCTAAAATGCATATTGACAAGCCACAATCCTTCTGGGAGAATGTCCTTTGGACAGATGAGTCAAAACTGGAGCTTTTTGGCAAGTCACATCAGCTCTATGTTCACAGACGAAAAAATGAAGCTTTCAAAGAAAAGAACACCATACCTACAGTGAAACATGGAGGAGGCTCGGTTATGTTTTGGGGCTGCTTTGCTGCGCCTGGCACAGGGTGCCTTGAATCTGTGCAGGGCACAATGAAATCTCAAGACTATCAAGTCATTCTGGAGCGATATGTACTGCCCAGTGTCAGAAAGCTCTGTCTCAGTCGCAGATCATGGGTCCTCCAACAGGATAATGACCCAAAACACACAGCTAAAAGCACCCAAGAATGGGTAAGAACAAAATATTGGACTATTCTGAAGTGGCCTTCTATGAGTCCTGATCTGAATCCTATCGAACATCTATGGAAAGAGCTGAAATTTGCAGTCTGGAGAAGGCACCCATCAAACCTGAGACAGCTGGAGCAGTTTGCTCAGGAAGAGTGGGCCAAACTACCTGTTAACAGGTGCAGAAGTCTCATTGAGAGCTACAGAAAACATTTGATTGCTGTGATTGCCTCTAAAGGTTGTGCAACAAAATATTAGGTTAGCGGTCCCATCATTTTTGTCCATGCCATTTTCATTTGTTTTATTATTTACAATATTATGTTGAATAAAAAATCAAAAGCAAAGTATGATTTCTATTAAATATGGAATAAACAATGGTGGATGCCAATTACTTTTGTCAGTTTCAAGTTATTTCAGAGAAAATTGTGCATTCTTCGTTTTTTGTGGAGGGGTACCAACAAATTTGAGCACGTCTGTACATAAGTGAAGAAAAGAATTTACCAAACAAAGCACTGTCTCTCAAAGAATGTCAGCATTTGATTGACATGTGGTGACATGCTGGGCTGAGCAGAGGTCAGGAAGGCCAATTGGCTGGGGTTCCACTGCATGAAGCACCTCCCGCCCCTGTGGAAGGTAGAAGAGTAAGTCGTCTCAATAATGCATTCATTGCTCCACAGCTATGGCCATCACACAAAGACTCCTGTTGTCTGGTTACAACCTCTGTGATAACTCATTTATTTCTCAAAGGCCCAGAGAACCACAGCATGACGTCTCTTGAGCATTTAAAAAAAAGTCACTTCGGGGCTTTCCGAATGAACAGTTTATTAAATGGGAGTGCTGAAACCTATTAATGGCATACAAGTAACTCATTTCATTGCCCTCCTGATAGTCTGACACTGAGCTTTATGAAGGTTATCGCATTGGGGGTGGACAGACCAGTGTCCTTAATGACCTCTTTGCTGCAGTGTCCCTTCTAGAGGAAATATTTAACTCTTTGTCATTAATGTTTCTGAGCTATTCCTGTCAAATAAACCATAGGGGACTATAATAAGCACGGACCAACACAGAAGAGGCTAGGAAATTTAGTTTTTAAACCTTATGGTCTTTACCAGCATCTTAAGATGGTCTTCAAACACCATCTTAAGGAGGCAGTGTGGTCCAGTGGTTAAAGTCCAGGGTTTGTTACCAGAAGATCACTAGTTCAAATCCCACCTTTGTCACTGTGTGACCCTGAGCAAGTCACTTAACCTCCTTGTGCTCCATCCTGCGGATGAGATGTTAAATCAGTATCCTATTGTAAGTGACTCTGCATATAATGCACAGTTCCCAGCCTACCTCTGTAAAGTGCTTTGTGAGGGTGGCGCACTATGGATGGTGCTATATAAAGATATTATTATTATTATTAAAAAGCATGTTTAACTGCACTCTAACTGTACTTTTTTTTTTAGACCTTTTTTTTTAACTTGCCGTTATTCTCAATGTATGCATTTTCTTCTTGCTTCTGTAGCTGAGTTTTTAAGGTCTCAAATTTTGTGTTTGCAATGGGATCTATAAACTATGCTGCCGCTTTCTTTCAGTAATTATGTAACCTTTCCACGGACCACCTGAAGGGAGCCGGTGAACCACCAGCGGTCTGCGGACCACAGATTGAGAACCACTGTACTAGACTACATTTGGAAACTTGCAACTCAAAAACAACAAGGAAAATATAAACAGGAGGTAAAATTAGTCTTGAATACTATTTTTTATTGTAGAAGTAGAGTCTCTGTTATGTATGTAATTACTGCATCACATTGTAGAGGGTTAGGAGAATATTCAGGTACTGTACTGGCCCACCAGTTTTGGTCACTGGTGTTGTTGTAATGCGATTGACAGGCAACAAGCCTGGGAGGTACAGTACTGTGGCACACTGTGAGTGAGTGGAACAGGTTGTCTTGACAGCCACATTCATTGAACAGCATTCTGGGAATGACAAGAATTTATTTTGTACTGTTTCTAGTAATCCAAAGAATACCCACACAGTGTCTATGCAGTGAAGTGGTGCCTGGGAAACTACACGAAATAGCAGAATGCTTGTATGATTACGACTGGAGTTTACTGACATCAGGGCGATCTGCAAGCTCCTATGGGGGCTGTAATGTATGTATTTGGCTCATCTCTCTGTCCGACATTTCATCTGTATCAATGTGCTAACGAAACCTACTGAAGTCAGTCGGCTTTTGTGAAGGACCAATGAGACCGTCTGACAAATATGACACAGAATAATAATAATAATAATAGTAATAATAAAAAAGGGCGAGAACACATCTTCGACTTTCACACTGCTTCACTGGGTATGTGTGTGTCGGCGTGTGTGCGTGCATGTGTCGTTCATCGTGAAAACAGGGTCATGCTAAAACTGCACGTGAAATGAGGACGTGTGGAAGCTTATTGCGCCCCCGGGGGATTAATTAGGGAAAGGCTTCAGGAAGAAACAAGGACTCAGGTCAGCGCCGGCTCATTTTTCTTCTGCGCGGTTTATGAGGGGCTTGGGGAGCTCAGGCTAAGGAAGTGATTCAAATCCCCCAGGAGTTGTAAGTTCTTAGTTAAAAAATGCTAAGCTGAAATCCACCTGTGCTGGAGCTCTGGCTTAGTAGGACTGAACATTCCGAAGAAGCAGATGGTATTCTATGATATTACTGCATCTGTTAGGACCGCTACTGAAACATTGTTAGTCTTATTTATATGCCTTGTACTAACGGGTCATTGACATGAATTTAAAATGGAAGGAGGAAATGCTTGGTATTGTCAGTCGAGGGAGATTGTGAAAGAATTACCATATGTGTGATCTGGATTTGCAATGAGGTCAGTCAGCTCTATAGTGCCCAGAATGAGGTTTATTTAAGTGATAACTACAAGGCACATCCAGCGTAGGAGGAGATAACAGTCTTCCTTGTCAATAAAATCTGAAGCAGAGTTTATACTAACGAGGAAGGCGGCTGCTCTCTGGGTCTTCCTTGTGAATAAAATCTGAAGCAGCGTTTATACTAACGAGGGAGGCGGCTGCTCTCTGGGTCTTCCTTGTGAATAAAATCTGAAGCAAAGTTTATACTAACGAGGGAGGCGGCTGCTCTCTGGGTCTTCCTTGTGAATAAAATCTGAAGCAGAGTTTATACTAACGAGGGAGGCGGCTGCTCTCTGGGTCTTCCTTGTGAATAAAATCTGAAGCAGATCTTTTACTAACGAGGGAGGCGGCTGCTCTCTGGGTCTCCTTGTGAATAAAATCTGAAGCAGCGTTTATACTAACGAGGGAGGCGGCTGCTCTCTGGGTCTTCCTTGTGAATAAAATCTGAAGCAGAGTTTATACTAACGAGGGAGGCGGCTGCTCTCTGGGTCTCCTTGTGAATAAAATCTGAAGCAGATCTTTTACTAACGAGGGAGGCGGCTGCTCTCTGGTTATAGCTATTATGTGACCAGTGCTTTGGTCTTTGAACCAAAAACTCAGATATGTATGTGCCGTGTCTGCTCTCACGTCAATGGACTGTGCTGTGAATGAGAGTCTTTGTGATGCTTGTCTTACTGAAACTTTACCGTGTTCCATTATCACAGGAAACGGGATCTGGAATCCCAGTGGAAGTTAATGGTTTAAAGAGATTCCACTTGTCTTACAAAACCTATAGAAAGTATTTACCTACTAGGTAGCCTCCTGGGTCGCCCTCATTGTAGTGCCCAGTTGTGTTAGGACTGATCCATTATAGTCCCTCTGACTACATGATTGCAAGAGAAACATATCTCTCAACTGTAGCTGGTCTCTACTTCCAATCATCTCCTGGTAGTCACACGATTTAAGAATGAACCAACCAGCAGCACCTTAGATTACATGACATGTAATAACTCTGTAATAACCAGGTAATTACCTATGGTTCCTGCCCTATGCAATTACATGGAAATGTCCTTGTGAACAGCATTTTGTTAACATAACATGTAATTACATGATAACACCATGACACAGGTGATTTACACATTTATTCCACCAGTAGTTATCATGTAAGAGCGGAAAATACATTGGTAGTTACATCGCTTTACCCTGTTATTACATGGTTATGTAATCTGGAATGCTACCAACCAGTGTTTAGAAATTTGAGGATCTTTTTATGCTAATGTTCAACAGTGATGTGATGAAAGTGTAATTAATCATTACGTCCCCAGTAACAGTATCAACCATTTCTGTTAACAATGGAAGAATTTCTGTAGACCACAATCATGATTGTAAAGTTTCTTTAATTGGCAGTGTCCCTATAACTGGCCAGTATGTACCTGAGCCTTTCATCTACGGTCTGGTGTAATAATGCTGATTTAAGTGGGTAGCTGTGCTTTTGTTTGTTTTAAATGTATTGTTTTTCATGTTTATTTGAAAAGATGAATTTCACTTTGCACTGCAGCTGGTAAGACATGAGTAGCGATAATGAACTTGGTAAAATGGTCTGACAAACAGGTTACCTCCTGTTCCAAAGGTAAGGCAATACTCCCTATAATTAGAAACCATTGCTACATACTCTCATTGCATCAAATTCAGACCTTTCCCTGAACTTTGAAAGCTTCTGGAGCTAACAGAGGAACTTTCAAAAAATGCCAGCTGTGTACAGCTGAATATTAGGAAGGATCATCATATTTGGTTCGTTCGCAACTGTAAAGGTTTGCATCCAAATGCCTTTTGGAGATGCCAGTAATGGAGAATGTAGTTTTAAGCAATATTCTGGAGTAATATTCACATTACACTGTATCCCTCGGTGTAGTCGTGAGATGGGGGGGTCTTTGTTTTCATAAAAATGCTGGTACTGTATTTAAAGAGTAAGTTATCAGGATGTTAACAATGAAAAGAAAAATTACAGGTACGTTACTTAAACAGTTGTAGCAACACCTGGAGACATGTAACGGTATATTTTTTGGAACCCGCTACTTACTCTTGAATACTATTTCTATATTCTCATATTCTCTGTTATCATTTCAGTGTGGATGATTCAATTATAATTGAAAGTCCATATAAAGTGGTGAATCAAAACAAGGCCAAGTTTCAGTCCTCAACATTTAAGAACGTAAGAAAATGTACAAACAGCAGCTGGCTGAAAACTTCTCATCTCAGGTTTTAAAGGATTCCAATAATTCAGTATCAACAACAAGGCTAGATAACCAGTCCATAGTGTCATGTAACCCATTCCATGTTTTGGGTTTTCAAACATTCAACAAAAACTGTCTAAGCCTGTAAATCACACACACACACACACACACACACAACCCCAGCTGTTCACTGAGAACGAGATGATTTCAGTATGTACAGAATGTACACGTCAGGTGCGGGATTATCTCATTGTTGTAACCATTATATCTTCCAGTCATGAGGCTCATCCACTGACACCAGATGTTACATCCCAATGTGCTGTTTCATGTGCTAATTTATTATTTCACTAGCAGATATTATTCCAGACAAAGCCTTTCAGAGACATCAGAACCATAGTATTCCTTATTAGTTACAGGGAATATTTATACAGTGTGTTAAATGAATAGAAAAATCAAGATACCACGAGAAACTGGTTTGCTCGTTATGCTATGCTCCAGGAGAATCCACACTTTGAATAACATATGTTGTACAAAGAAATACTAATAGCAATTTTGACTTGAAAGTTTAGAAAGCATTGCATTATACTCCCATTGATTAAGGTATTAAGGTTGCAGAGGCTCCTGGAAGTGGGGATGTTCCTGGGGTCAACAACCTGCAGCTTGTAATGCATCACAAATCATAAAGATGAATGACATGGGATGACTTTTTTTTATGTTTTTCTATTGCTGTTGCTGCTTACTTAGAGGTGCCAGCTGAAATGAAACAAATAATTAGTATTATTCATCTCATATGACTTACAGTAAATGGGAAGTCTTGTATCTCAACAAATTCCAACCCGTCAGTGAAATGAGGTTAGGATTAGGGTTTGCTCTATTACCACAATCGGAGACGAACCTGGATCTTTTCAATAGTGGTTAAGACTCTCGCTTGCGGTGTGGGAGGTCCCCTCAGCCTTGTTACACCCACATCAACTGTTTCTATTTGTTTCTTATTACACACCTACCAGTACCAAGGCCCTTGTGGATGGAAACCACTATAGTTTGGTTTCCAATCTCTTAAATATATATTTTAGGAAAAGGGAACATTTTTGCAGTTGAGCAAATCCAAAAGAAAACATAGCAAATCTGACCCTTTAGGCATATTATTTTAATTTCAATTTTATAACAGGCATTATAGATGCTTGAGAACACATATTGTGTATTATGAAAGGAGGGTAGACACTCATTTTTGACAAAGTATTCTGACAAAGCTGTTATATGCAAACTAAAAGTCATTTAGGTTCTTATAAAGATGAAGTTCCTATTTCTACTGCACACTTAAGGCGGGTTCTTGGTAAAATGTGTCACTAAATGATGAGCCAATAATATTCTACATCCCTGGAGGCCATCCATGTGCTATAAACATCTAAAGGAGTGCAAATATTTGGACTGAAAGGACTGTGAATATCTCATGCATTCTTTAGAACAATTTACGGGATTGAGAGGTAAAGTTTGGTCACCTTGTGGTCTGGATTCTGCTCGTCAGCAAATCCTTGGTGGTCACCGTACATCACAACTAACAGCTGCCAGCTCGGAACAAGGGCCATCATTTTGTGTGAATAAATCAGTGTAAACTCTCAGGATTATCAAGATTACAATGTGTTTATATCGGGTTACATAATGAGCTACAGAAATGCTCAGTCTTTCCTCAGTCTAACACCGACAGCTGTGGCTTTTCGAGAATCATAAATGTCTTGCATTCTCAGGAAGGTTGAAAACACACAGTGTCCCCTGTGCACACGGGATCTGTCCTCCAAGGGCTAATGCTCCTTAAGTGGGTGTTGTGTGAAGAGACGTTTAGTGGACCACAGAGGCTGAGTTCCTGTTTCCCCAGCTGGAACCTACTGTGTCGAATCTGCTCCCGAAAGACAGCACTCATATTTGTCAATAGCTGCAGTATGATGAGTTTTTGTACAGCTAGCCAGGGACATTTAGGGAAATCATCAGAATGTAAAAAAAAAAAATAATAATACTGTTTACCTGAACAGGCTGGCAATATCTTTTCACTTTAAAATCTGAAAAACTGAGTTCTGGAGGATATATTGAGTCATCACCAGCGAGAGATTTCAGGAACAGGAGACGCCTGAAACTCCGTTACCTAGAGTCACGCATGCTGATCCTGTATCACTGCAGTTAGATAAGAGCTGACAAACCACAGAGGAAAACTACCAGCCTGCCACACACAAACGCTAACAACACCTTCTTAAAAAGCCTTCTGCTTTCACAAGAAATGTTGGCGCTCTCTCTTCCACTGCACTGCAGTGATAAGACATAGCTTATTAAATTCTGCAGTGATGAAGCATGGCTTATTAAATTCCGCAGTGATGAAGCATGGCTTATTAAATGCAGCAGTGATAAGGCATGGCTTATTACATTTAGTAAGGTCAGAAAATGATGCCATGATCTCCCTTTCTGTAATTAGTCCTGTTTGATATCCCTTCAGATCTTAAATATTTATTTTCATATGCCCTTTATTGTGGGATATTTAACTGAAGTGTTATTTTTGAGACAACTTAATAATATAATTTAAAATTTATTGATCTATTTGCTTTGATTCTACCACATTTAAGTAACACTTTACATTAAGTGCCTCTAATTACTGTGTTTTTACATAGTAGTTACTTAGTAAATACATACACTATGTACTTACACATAATTACAGTTATTATGCCTAGTTACAATGCACTTAATGTGCAAATCTTTTTGCACATATACGTTGTATCAGAAAAGTGTAAGGGTTAGATTTAGTTATTGTTAGGGTTATATCGTGCACATGTTTTTTTTACACATTAAATACGTTGTAACTATTCATTATAACTAGGGCTTCTGATTTTCGGTTTTAACCGATAAAAAACGATAAAACACCCGATACAAAAAAAATGAAATCGGTGTATAGCCAATAAACACCAGGAAACACCAGAAAAACACAAGAAATGTTACTCAATTCATGTTGACCAACCTTTTCCCATAAAAAAAACAAACAAACAAAAAAACTACTACTACGACTACGACTACAAAAAAAAAATAAAACTACCTTTCCCAGTGCAGCTGGGCAATGTCCCTCCTTCCTGACTTGTATCTATCATTGATTCACTCTGAATACTTGAAACCCACCCCAACTACTGAGTGGTAGTATGAGATTTAAAACAATTAGGAATAGAGGCTTGTTTGCAGGATTTAAAGCTGTATTACAGTTAAGGTACAGAGGATTTAAAACAGAATTGCAAATTGTGGCAAATTGTAAAAAAATACTTACACCCAAAAACCACAGAAGAATGTGCCATGACCAAGGATTTCATTGTGGAAGACAGCAAAGGAAAGAAAGTACAACTTAAGTGTGCAAGTACTCTCGAGTTACTACTACACATATTTTGAAAGAAAAAGACAGCCCAGCATTTTGGAAAGTAACGAAAAACAATAATTTCATATAGTATATAAAAAGTGAAAGCCCCGAAAACAAAAAACGATTTACATAAAACTCAAAAACAGCTCAAAATAAGCACCGAAAAATGAAATTAATAAAAACAGAAAAACAGTAGCCCTAATTTTAACATTGTAATTATGTGTAAGTATATATGAATTTATGAAGTAACCACTATGTACATCCACAGTAATTAGATATTATTCAGCCACATGGGATGCAGCGTCTCCCTTTAGACTGAAGCTCAACAAGACAAAGGAACCTCACTGTGATTAAAGACCTGTCTGCACTCTCCTGTTTGTTAGCTTTCTGCTTCACCCACCAGCCCAAGCTGCCTCCTACAGAACCTCCTGCAAAGCTCTCTGTACAATGGCACCGACTTGATTAATGAGGGCAGTTGGTGTCCACCACAGAAAATGACAGTTTCAGGGTGACCTCACTAGAAGAGCTTCTTTTTGTTTTGTGAAATTCCTAAATGCTGACTCGGGGTTGGTTAATGGTTTGATGATCCAGGGTGCTTATGGGAAGGAGTATGAGCAACAGTCTTTATCAGCTATCGGCTATGCTTATTAACCAGGCTCGTAACATTCTTGACATGCCTATAGCTGACGGAGTGATGGCCCAGTTAACTAAAAAGGCAGGTGGTCCCACAATCAAGTTTAGCACCTGAGGTACCTTTCCTTAACTTTCAGCAGTCAGTTACTGTAAATATTACACTGCTGTGCTTCTGCGTTTGAGCCATGCGCTGACACACACTCCAAAATCAGGGAGAATTCCAAATTCTGTGATCACTGGCCAATTCAGATAATACTTCTTTTTTACATTGAATATTAAACATGATCACGGTTGGACAAATACAACTCAGATACACAGATTTCAATAACTCTACCAACCCCAGCGTGGTTGACACCTCATAAAAATTCTCATAGGCCACTTGTAATAACTTAACATCATGACATACTTCAGCTAGCAATCAGTCATGTTATGCAGCATATTTACATGGAGGTTTTAATCCCTTTTAATGGGTCACAGTAGGACAGTCATTGTGCGCAGCGCAGCTCCCAGCCCAAAACAACTGTAACCATAATAACACTGGAAAACACAGCTTGAATCTTCAGCGAACGTGCCTGACTTATTATGTACTTTAAAACTTCAATTAAATGCCTCCGGAGTTTATTTACAATATTTGCCAGCAGACCCGGCGCGTATTGGAGACCGGCGATTATTTGAGACCAGCGTTTATATTAGATCACTAGCTTCACAAGCCGCTAACACACAACCTTGTAGCAATATCGTAACTAAATTTAAACATTCCAGCAACTTTGTTAAAAGGTTGTGTGTCAGTGGGAACTAAGTAACAGTTTTGTTTTATAACAAAATTACATTGTACTGTACACCTTCAAGTACAAAGCGAAAGTATTATTACGGTCTTTTTATATGCACTGGTTAACAAGGATACGGTATGCAAAACGTTGGACAATGAACAAGCAGAAGTACAAATTTGTATTTAAAAATGGAATTAGATCTACCATTGTTAATAATAATAATAATAATAATAATAATAATAATAATAATAATAATAATAATAATAACAGTTAAATCCACTAAAAGGCAGCCCTGTAGATATCAGAACACAGGTGTGTTGGCTACGCTTACAGCACAATAATAGTAATAATAATAATAATAATAATAATACAAACTTCTAAAATGTTTTAGAAAAGTATCATCAAAAATAATTTATTGTTTAATCTCAAACTTTTACATTGTTAATACAACAAAACACATTACAATACACCAAGAGGTTTGTATCTGGCATACTTTCAGCACGCTTCAAAGTATCAAAACTTTTAATCACGTAATAACTGCATTAAACAAATATGCATTACATGTAGGCCTACCTTAAATTACGTTTTCTATTATTATCATTTATTAATCCCGAGAGCCACTTTCATTAGCAGTTCATTACGCTCAAGCTCCTCCTCATCTTCAATGGCAATGACAGAGACGCGGCGTTTAATAGAGACCTGGCATTTATTTACAATATTTGCCAGCAGACACGGTGCGCACTTGAGACAGATGATTATTTAAGACCCAAAAACCATTTACGGTATATACTGGCAAAACACCCATTGGCCCACATGCCCCCTGGGAAAAAAATATACAAACTGGGGTGGTGGACAGTCGACCTGGTTGGTGGACTCTATAGTTCACTGCTCCGACTGCCTCAATTATCTCATATGGCCCCTGCTATTGAGTAAATAGTTTACTGGTCGGAGTTGAAACTAAAACCACGACCTGATCTCCTGGGTTAAACGAGCGGTTCTAGCTGTTTTTATTATAGTGAAATATCTGTCGGGTTTGCGCTTTTTCTAGGTGTTCCCTCACTACGGGAGTGACCCTCTCAATCCTGTCCTGCATCTGCATTATATATTCAACCACATTCCTACCTCGGGACGGCTCCCAAGTCTCCTTGGCGATATCCAGAATTCCTCGGGACTGGCATCTGTATAGGAGTTCAAAGAGTGAGAATCCTGTGTAAGCCTGTGTGACTTCACATTAAACATTAAACAGGGTAAAAGAAGATCCCAATCCTTCCCATCCTTCCCTATTACTTTCTTGAGCATGGCTTTGAGTGTCTTATTAAACCGTTCCACTAGACCGTTGGTCTGTGGGTGGTAAACCGATGTTCTAATGAGTTTAATGTGAAGGGTGACACACAGGTCATGCATTCATTTATTAACAAATGGTGTTCCCTGTTCGGTAAGTATTTCTTTTGGGATCCCTACCCTAGAGAAGACCTGAACTCATTATTTAACTATAATTTTTGAGGCTATGGTATCGCTTTGGGATAACGAGTAGCTAATCTAAAATTACCAACACATATTCATGTCCTCATGCTGATCTAGAAAGGGGACCTACTAGATCCATGGCAACACGTTCAAACGGAACGTCAATAATGGGCATTGGTTTTAGTGGTGCTCGTAAATGGAGCAGAGGGCTGGCTCTCTGGCAAGTGGGACAGTATTTGCAAAAGTGTTCTACGGCTTTTTGAATCCCTATCCAATAGAACCATTGTAATATGCGGTCCAAGGATTTATAGGCTGCCAGATGGGCCCTGAATAGGTGACTGTGAGCTAATTTTAAAACCTTGTTTCTAAATGGGGGAGGCACTAGCAATTGTTCTATGGGGTTTCCATTAATCACAGTTCCTCGATACAAGAAATCATTTTTTAGTAAAAAATGTTCCTGGGGGTTAACCACTACACCTTCTACAGGTACCCCCTCGATCGACACCACTCTAGATCGCACATGCGTCAATGACATATCCTGTTCTTGTTCCCTGGCAAAATTTTCATGCATAGGAAGAAAGCTGTCATGCCACGCCTCACCTGTACCTTCGGGATTTAGGTCAGTGGAACTCCCTCCAGTCTCATTTAATATATCTCTTTCAGTACACTGAACACTAACCCCCTTCTGTGCCCGTTTCCCTGGATCCCCACTAAAACTACTTCTAAGGGTGCCCCCTTTCCTCTGTCTAGATGTCTCTGTTGATGTATCTTCTTTGGCTTCCTGGCTTGGGTCAAGTCAGGTAATTCTTGATTAGCGAAGGGGAGTAACATGGCCAAGCTCTCTGGGTTTATCCCCTCTAATTTGGACCAAGTTTGAAAACCCAGGAAAATCTTGGCCAAGAATTACCCGGTGGGGCAACCTGGAGACAACTCCCTTCCTCATCTCGTGATCTACTCCCTGATAGGTCAAAGTCACACGAGTGGTAGGGTAGTATTTTATGTCTCCATGAATGCAGGTAATCCCTGTCCTGAGACTGTAATCCAATTTGTTGATATCACTATATTCTGGCGTTATCAAAGTGATAGTGCTTCCTGAATCAATGAGAGCCTCAGCCTGTACCCCGTTCACCTGCATATCAGCCATGTAGGGATATCTGCCCTCCGACACCCCTGCTACCACTATGCTGCCACAAAAAAAAAATCATCCCCATGTAACACTCCAGCTAGCGCCAATATCTCGACCTTCAACTTGTCATAGTTCTCTGCGTCCCCTAGTGGCAGTTCGATGTAGGCCTTCTGCGTGTCCCCTATCAGGAAGGGGGCCCATTTATCTCTAGTCCACTCTTCCTGGCTTGCAGTCCTCTTGAAAGTTAGCAGAAATGCTTCTATGTCATCTGCCTCAAGACCTGTGTGGACCGGGTAGTGCTTTGGGTAGAGGTTTTGACGCCTCCTTGTTCCAGGCTCCTCATAATAGCCAGTCGTTCCTCTCTTGCTTCTAAAAGTAGAGCCTTGTGTTGACGGTTGGTCTCTTGTTGCACCCATGTGAGCTCCTGCTGTGCTGCAGTAGCTGATACCAGCGTCCGAACCAGGGCATTGTTGTCTGCCATGTTTACCTGGTTATATTAATTTTCTCTCTGTGCTGAAAAAGTTGGGTACTGTAGCTTTAGATGGCTTCAGTTTGGCATCCCACCACTGCCACCATATGTAAACTATTTGTGTTTGACTGTTTGGTGTGGTAGCCAAGTTGGTAGCTTGAGAGAGCACACAGGACGACAGCAGTACAATGAACTGGTAAGTTTTATTAATTATAATAATCCGAAAAGAAAATGAAAAGAATAATAGAAAACCTGCCCTCTGGGCTCTGTATAGTTATAGTTCCCCAATGATAAAAAAAGATAGATTTCCTGTAGTTTCAGGTAAGTACAAGAGATTGCTTGAACTGCATGTTCTTCAAGCTTATTGCCGTTAGTTCATTACTGACCTCTTTGTTCTCTCTTCTAGGTTACGAGAGCGCCCTCTACCTGTGACATATACTGCATTGCAGCCCATTCCCCAGTGTAGCCTACTGGCCTAATAGCCATGTTCAAATTAAACAAAACACAACTAACAATAAAGAAACTTAAAACCACCAGTGTTGTTTTCTTCTTTCCTTTTTCTTTTATACTTGGCTGTAGTGTCCCCTTCTTAAAATAAGTCCAAAGTCCTTTGGGGTATTTTTAAATCTGAGCTCAGCAGCGCCCAATTTTCTGTCAGCCTTTATTTTGCTAAACACTTTATTTTATATTAAACAGTCCTTGTTTTAGACAGGCACTTGGTTGTAAGCCCAAACAGTCCATTCTCATATTATTATTATTATTTATTTCTTAGCAGACGCCCTTATCCAGGGCGACTTACAATTGTTACAAGATATCAGTGTGACCAAATAGCTCGATTTTTGTTTCATCACTCCACAAAAACCTCTGACCAGAACTCATATCCATCATTCAAATGTCGTTTCACAAAATAAGAGTGGCTTTTTCCTTGGCATGCAACCATTGAGACCTTCACCATGCAATACTCGACCTATGGTTGAAATGGAAACCCCAGTCCCACTTGCAGCTAATTCACTTTGAATATCTTTGGCAGTCAATCTTGGACCTTTCTCACAATTCTTCTACTTGTTCTTGGTGAAAGAATCTTCTTTCTTCCAGACTGAGGAAGTGTTGTGACAGTACCACGAGTCTTGTACTGCTTGATAATAGAAACAGTAGTTGAAATTGGGATACTCAGATGCTTGGAAGTCTTCTTGTATCCTTCTCCGGCTTTATGACAATAAATAATTTTCTGCCTAAGGTCTTCAGCTCTTTACTTTTTCCCATATTGACTTATTGGTAACGATGGCAATCATCCTATGCCTAACCCTTTTATATTCTCTAAGTATGTTCACCTACAATCTAGGATTTTCTAGACTTTTCTAGAATTAGGCTGTGCATTAATATTGAATTTCTAGCACCTTGTAGACAATACTATCATAGCATTAAAGGGAATGAATACTTTTGAATTAGCATTTTTAAGTTTTTGCAAAAAAAATGGCAAAATAAATAATTCTAGATATCTATTTCTTGTAACCTTTTTACTCATCCACAAAAGCAAAACTTTTGCTATAAATGGTTTTCCTAAAATGCTTTGTTTTTGAAAAATTTCTACAAATTTACATTGGGGTATGTAAACTTTTGACTACAACTATATATATATATATATATATATATATATATATATATATATATATATATATATATATATATATATATATTGTAACACATCAAGGAGGGGGTTAGTGTCCTCCCTGAAGAAAACATGTGCGTATGCACATTTTGTTTAATTGTTTTATTGTTTATTGGTTAATTATCACCCGCACCTGAGCGGTATTGTAAATTAATGCCAGGCGCGGGGTATTTAAGACGTGCAGCCTGTCTGTAGGAGGCTGCTGAGTAGAAGGAAGCAGAAGAGAGGTGCTCTGCTTCCGAGCAGTCGTAAGCGTAAGCGTAAGCGTTGTATTGAACTTGTGTAGTTTTGGTGTTTTTATGACAGGTAAACGGCTTAGCCGTACTGCGAGCTAGTCAGGGACCTGCATAAAACGTGTAGTAAGTGCTCCAAATCGGAGTTAGGTGTTTGTTTGTGTTTTGTTTATTTTTGTGTGTTTATTAAAAATGAGCGCAATCGCGCTTAAAACTCAATTTCTTGTGTCCTGGGTCGTACTTTTAAAGGGGCAACGAACCCGAGTGAGTGCCGGGCCGTTACAATATATATATATATATATATATATATATATATATATATATATATATATATATATATATATATATATATATGGTACACTTGTTGCTACAGGACAGTACTGTATACTAGCCATAACTATTACACACTCAATAGTTATACATAGAGAAATACTAAAAGAAAGTTAATAAATTAAATAAAAAACGTTTTTAATGGAAATCTTTTTCTGTGTCTTTAGACTCTATATTGGTATACATTAATTGAAGCATACAGTGCTGCATGTTTCTTTGTAAGGGTTTGTACTTGAAAACTCTGAAAACTTCGAAAGATGAAACTGTTCTCCTTTGAGCCCATTCCTCAGTGGAAAGATTCGACTTGGAATCTAATTAAATACAGAGATTGACAGCTAACATCAGACCACATTAATATTTCACTTAGTTCTGTCAGGACTGTGTAAACAGCACCTCTGTCAAGATATGTGTCACTCAATTGCTGAAGGCAGGCTGTACCTGAATGAATGTACATGAATCCGCGGGACAGCCAGTAGAGTCTGTCTGGACCCTGGATGTTAATATAAACTGTTATAATGTGGCTCAGAGCATCAACACATCTCTCGTAATCCTCTAGCTCGAAATCTGGGCTTGGATTCACCCTGGGCTGAACAAGAAGTAACTTGTCAATGTGAGGAGTTACGAGAAGTACTTCATTGTTCCATTTATTAAGTGAATCACGCCCTGCGGCTTTTTAAAGGCGGCTGGGAGATTTACAGTAACAAGCACAGAAAAGATGAAGAACATAGATAAATATTTAAAACAAAAATGATAACACTGATTGGTAATTGCTAGTGCATGTTAACATAGACCACACTGTTGGAATCTGGTAATCATTTGAATTGTATTTAACATTTAGGTTTCCTGCTTCTGATTTTGTTATTAACAGGCATCATAAGGAAAACATCCAGACTAATTATTAGCCCTTTCGTGGTACGAATAAGCAAATGCATTTGGTAACGTCATAAAATGCAAGTTATCAGACTAAAATGGCAGCGATACTTTGTTACTGGCTCAGTAGCTCATGCTACGGTAATTATTCATTTCAGGAGGTGACGTCTGCCAGTGCACAGATGGAGTTAAGTAACTCAGTAAACAACACTATTTCAGCCTTTTTTTCACTAATCAAGGTTTTGTAACATCAGAACCACAACCATCTGATTTACTTTCATTGTTATTCACTGCACTAGTGCATCTGAAAGAAAGCTATTTACTTCAGCTCAGTGCTTGGAGTCCTTTGTTAATGGAACCCATTCAACCATTTCACCAAACAGTATTGTAGTTGCTACTACTGTAGCAGTGGCTGGGTTGAATATGTAGCAATCCTGGTGCCCGCAGGCAGGCACATCACACAGGGTGAGGCAATCCACACACAGGCGGAGGGCAGGCGCGAACCCGGGACCTCTCGCACTAAAGCATAGCGCCGATACCGCTGTACAAAAGAGCCGGCTCCTTTGCAAGGAGCGTATATAGGGCTTATGTCTTTGTGTGTGATTACGTCACCTACCAGCCTTACTGCTGCCTTCCCCCGTGAACGCTACACATAACAGAAAAAAAAAACACAATACATTGTATAGCATGTCACACATACAACTGCCACAATCAGACCATTTAAATTACAGATTTAAATAACAGTATACACAGTACAAAAGCAACCATTTTAAAGTTACATTAGAACCCGCTAAGATAAGAAAGCCATTGTATAAAAGTGTTTTTAGTCTTAACACACACCTTAACACATACTTGTCAAAACATGGCAATTGCAATACAAGCTCATTAGAATGACTTAACATCTTAACAATGTAAGAGTACAGTAACAACAAGATTTATCCAATCAAACAACAAGCCATTTTCTTCTTCACTACAACTGAAAGACAGAGCCAGCCACAAATATTCAGTCACAGAACCAGATAATTATGGTTTCACTAGTTCCATAAGCAGTGTTAATTAGTGGTGGTAAGGGTCGTGTTGTAATTGCAGCATTGTCTTTTGGGAAATAAAATAGGAATTTTATGCAAACCATAGCACATCATAATCATAGTTATTTAACTCTAATTAGTTGGTAACGCATGCTACACACAGGACGCTGACAATGATGTCACTCAAATCAAGTTAAATGATTCAATCAAGCCCATTTTGCAATTTACTTTTTCCTTATTTGCTATATTATGCGGTTCATCCTTTTGTAGTAAGACATCTGCTAATTGGGCAGCCACTAAATCTTTCTGTGTTCGGAAATGCAATCACTGCTAACACCCGTGCTTCTGCCAGTCTGCAAAAATCATCAGCCTCTAAAGAGATGTGTGAGCGGTAAGCGAGAACACAGCCTTGTTCAGCAGAGAGTATCGGTTAAAGGCACACGCGCAGATGTTGCAGAGAAGCGTAGTTTACCAGGGTTATCCAGTATCTCACACACAGCAGCGGTAAACATGAAACAGCAAACAGTATCAATGCAGCAGACAATAGACATTCCTAATGAGTCAGTGATGCCTTTTAAACAAAGGGAAGAGGCTAATCATGGCTGCAAATCATTTTGAAAATTGGTGCTAAACTATTGTGAAAGTTTAGCACCAGAGAGCCTACTGGTGTTAAATGATCAAACCCCACCCTAATCAAGCCCCTCTGACAACTTCACACACGACACGAACCTTCTCTCCTGTGAATGTGGATGAATGTGTGTCGGGGGTGTTATGTGAGTAGTCCAGACCCAGTGAGAAACTCTCATCATCTATAGTTGCTTAGGAATAATACAGAATAAAAAAATGTAACATTTTACTGGTGCCAGAATATTATGTTGCTGGCAC
This sequence comes from Acipenser ruthenus, assembly GCF_902713425.1. Taxonomy (NCBI): domain Eukaryota; kingdom Metazoa; phylum Chordata; class Actinopteri; order Acipenseriformes; family Acipenseridae; genus Acipenser; species Acipenser ruthenus. The sequence continues at coordinate 115,850,602 of NC_081189.1, read as the reverse complement.
CGTATGAGGTACCCTGGCGCTAGAATCTAGCGTCATAGTGCCAAATTTGGACTCCTGTTAATTATCTATCTTCTATTTGAATTGCAAGAAAGCAGTGATAATGTTATAAGTTATTTGGTAGCAGAGCTAGATTAGTGAAATCTCAAATGAGACTCAATGCCTGGGGTTTGGTTGTACTTTTTGAGAGCTGCAATAATAAATTAATCTCTAAAGTTCTCTGAAAAATGGGCACTTTGTATCGCAGTAAAGCATGCATGACCCTGATAGTAGTTTGAAAAATGTCTGCTATGCAGTTAATATTACCGCTTATTGATTATGTTAATATTGTGTAGATACAGTAAAGGGGCTTTTAATTTAAACCTGCAAGCACTGAGGCTTAAAGTTTTATGAAAAAAATTAATTGTAACTTGTAAATTTGCATGTTCTTGAAATGGTACTGTATATATTGCAACCCTGTTCTTGGGAACTCTTGGATTTGTACCTGTTTTTTTTTTTTTTTTATAAATATACCGTATCTATTGCTCAATGTTAGCTACCTGTCTGTCTATCTACATGATCTTACTATCTGTCTGCCATGTCAATATGTCTGTCTATCAATCTATCAACAATATGATCTGCATGCTCATGCTGCATCCATTCATGCACTGTATATCTGCCTCATGGCTTCAAAGCTCCGCTCCGCTCCCTTCACAGAATGAAAGTGAGAAAGTCCCCTGAGGGCAAGGGGGAGTTCATGGCCAGGAGGTCAGATGGTCAAGTGTCCAGATTATCCCCCGCAGCAGGTGTCGGATGTTTGTGAAGGGGGACTGTGCTGGGGGTAGCAGAGTGCCAGATGCAGTAATTGTTCACAGCTGGGGGGGGGGGTCAGGAGGGGGAGAAGGAGGAGGGTTGCCTTGCTAACCCACGGTGCGGACTGGAAACAGAGAGCTGGCAGAAGAGGGACGGCAGGAAGGAGGTGTCTCCCCCTTTAGCTCGGGCCTGCACTCAGGAAGCCATGGCTGAATGGGTCCTATTCTCTGGACCCTGCTGGATCACTAGAACTGAGCAACAGTTGTCCGGGAGAGAGAATCGAGAAGGCCACAAACAGCAATGTGCCAGGGAGAGCCTTTCAAAGTGTTTGGAAAGCATGATAAATTCACTGAAAGCTTTCGAAATGGCTCAGGAGCAGTTTTCAGAGCTGCAGGCCGAGAGGTTACGACTGGTATCTGTCTTGTAGTTGGTTCATAGTTTTTTTCGAACTAACCTAACTCTAAATTTAAAAAAAAAGTTAATTGACTGCTGTGCCTTTATATTTTGCTTGGCTTCACATTGGCTAATTGTTTACATCTATACGCATTCTAAAATTCTAAAATGACTCTGTATTCTATAAAAGATATTTTCAAGAGCAGCACAACCCAGTTTACAGGAGTGAGCTTTTCAAAAGAAGATTAAATTCAGCCCTTTCAGCAAAGACTGTACTACTCAGCATAGAAAGAGACTGTGCTGACATGCACAGGCATGAACATCATAATCGTATCAAGTTGATAGATTCCCATGAAGAGGAGCAATAATGCCATCAACAAGTGTTAACACAGGGACGCCCCCGTCCCTATTTCCTTTAAGTAAAAACACAAATAAATAAAAAAAACTACCTTTCCATATGAAAGACTCCATTATCCCTTTTTTTCATGGCACGCCTTCTAGTCTCCCCTTTGTCTGCATCGCTAGCAGTGGACCATGTGCAATTCTAGTCAGGCATGTGTCAATGAACTCTGAAGCACATTCTATTGACAGCCATGGCCCCGCATTTCAGAAAAGCAAACAGGGGCTCTCTGCTGTAGATAGGTGCCAGCCATCAGCCATTTAGCATTGTTTTAGTGGGGACAATGACACTTAAAAGCTGAGACATGGGGCTGAGAGAAGGTCTTGTTAAACAACAACAAAAAAAACTACTGTTACTACTACCTTGTTTAATTAACTCTTTTAAATTGAAAGCTGTTGAAATATCAAATGAATGTGATCCTTAGAAATAATTATTTTTTGCAGCTCCCACATCTGTTATCAATGGTGTACACGCTACAAATTCAAAACAAATCTACTTTTTTTTTTTTTTTTTTTTTTTTAATTTTTTTTATTTAAAATTTAGTCGTCGCCAATTATTTTTACCCCGGTTTTCACCCCAATTTAGCATGCCCAATTATTATCTGTATCCCCGGCTCACCGCTCGCAACCCCCCCGCCGACTCAGGAAACGGAGGCTGAAACACGCGTCCTCCGAAACGTGCTCCTTCCAAGCCGTCATTTTTCGCACTGCAGATCCACAGCAATGCTACCAGACCTATAGTGCCGGAGGACAACACAGATCTGGCGGCTCCGCTGCAGAGCCACAGGCGCCCTATCGGCCACAGGGGTCGCTGATGCGCGGTGAGCCGTGGATTCCCCTGCCGACCTAAGCCCTCCCTACCCGGGCAGCGCTCAGCCAATTGTGCGCCGCCCCCTAGGAACTCCCGGTCACGGTCAGCTGTGACATAGCCTGGATTCGAACCTGCGATCTCCAGGCTATAGGGCACATCCTGCGAGGAGCGCCTTTACTGGATGCGCCACTCGGGAGCCCCAAAACAAATCTACTTTACTACAGCCTAAGAAGAATCTTTTAGGTCTACTACAATACTATTTTAAATGGCACAGTTTACACAGATGGTAATGTGAATGACTGCATAATAATGTGCAATACTAGGATATTTAGTGCCCTTCCACCGATATTAAACTAATTTGAATTAATTGTTAGAAAGTCAGCTTGTAGCAGCTGAAATGAATTGTTAAAAAACTTTTGTGAATTGGGCCCTTAACACTAGAACCGCCACGGTAGTCATTTTGATGGTTTTGGATTTAAAATGTAAACAAATCTGTGTTTGTTAATGCAATGCGGTTTTCCTTTTTTTTTTTTTTTTTTTTTTTAAACGGACAACCGCATTGCATTGACAGTACGCAGATTCATTTACATTTTAAATCTCATTAATCCCGCGGCGGTTCTAGTGTTAAAATGATACAGAAAGCATATTGCTGCTCCCTATCAGCTGTGCGTGAAGATGGAGAGGGCACAATGAGGCAATGGGGAAAGGAACAAACAGAACCCTAAAGTTGATTATGTTATCAGTACACTGCTGCTTTACATTGACTGTGAGTCTCGAGTCCTGCTCCAGTAGAGCTGAAAATAAAAACATCTCTCCTCCTCTGGTCCGCTCAGTCACCCCACCCGCCCCAAGAGACCCTCTGCCAGGCCGGCGTGCTCCACAGACAGAGCGAGAGAAGGTAGGAAATAAACTGCACGCTGGCTGACTGTCGTGATTACAGCCTATTCACAAGTGTTTATATTTAGGGACGGCTTGATTCAAAAACACACAGTCATGAAGAAGTGATGCAATGGCTTATTTGTTGTAACGGTGCTTTGATTTTGCCCTGGATAATGTCAGGTTGATGTGGATTTGCTAGATTTGGTTGAGTGTAGAATCGTTCAGCTTCAAATTGCTTCTTGCCACGCGCTTTCCTTTGATCTTACCTGCCCATTTGTTTTTGATGCCTTATGGTTTTGTATTGGTTTGCAGACAGTGAAAATTATATGCTACAGTATATACGGCCAGAGCTGTCCATTACCAGCATTCAGAGAACTGCATGACTGTTCCTCAGTTATCATTGCCTTTAATCCAAGTTAGGGGTGAATGGTCCATGTAAATTGTTTCAATAGAAACAACAGCACCTGCCAACCACATGCCTGCCATCAGACCTCCAGCAGACTCTGTCAGATCTGCTGTGTTGTCCATCATTTATTTTATATATTTATATACATTTATATAGCACCTTACATCACATGGACCCCAAGGTGCTTTACACAAAGTTAAAAATCAATCTATGTAATAAAACAGTTCAATACAAAATTTGATAACAGAAAGAAAGCCAGTTCATATAAAAAACAAACAATAAAAACAACATAGTAGGAACATTAATAACATTTGAAATGAGAAAGAGCAACAAAAAGCAGTTATATTATACAATAAAAAACTATGATAAGAAGGCTAGTTTGTAGAAATGAGTTTTCAGTCTTGCTTTAGAGGCAGTAAGAGTCCTAGCTTCTCTGACAGAGTAAGTCAGAGAGTTCCAGTGTTGGAGCCTCACAAGAAAAGGGTCTTCCTCCCATACTATTTCGATTAACCCTGAAATAACCAGCAGCCCTGCATCCTGTGATCCAAGAGTGCCACTAGAAGTGTACAGGGAGATGCAGCTTCTATAAATTACAATTACACATGTGATGATTCAGTTATGTGAGGGACAGCCCATTGTTACAAAGCTACTGTATGAGATGCATATTAGTGCATATGTCTCTCTAAAATAAGTCCTGTGTGGTGTAAGCAAGTGTTAATGTGTGAACAAAAAGGTACCGGATCTTATAATTAAGGAAGAGGGATTGCATTTTTGTTTCTAGACCTAATGTGCTGACATTGATTTACAGTAGCTTCCATATATGCTTCCAGTTCTCATCAGCTTGTTGGTTTCATGTCTTATTGTTGGTGTTGGTAGTTGAATGCCATCCTTTGCCTAACCGTGTTTTAACATATTCTTCAGGTTTGAACAATACCAGTGGTGGGCTGACTAATCTGATGAACAGGAGCAACTATGGGGTGCCATGTGTATTTTTTCCCAGATTTAACTTAAATCTTGTATTTTTTCCCCAGGTTTATAAATGTTGTGAAAATAAATAAATATTTTTTAAATGTGTACATTCAGATATAATTTATAAGTCTTAAAATATTTAGCAACTTTTCAACATTGAAATGCTAAATCTTTATTTTAAAAATAAATATATATTTTGTTATTAAATATTTATTTTGAGAATCAAGATTTATCTGTTCGCAAAAATAAATCTGGATTTTGTGAACTTAAATATTTAACTAAATCTTAAATCTCTAAAAAGATGTAACATTTAGCTAAATATGTAACTAAATCTCTTATTATTTCTTTCTTTCTTTGCAGACACCCTTATCCAGGGCAACTTACAATTGTTACAGGATATCACATTATTTTTACATACAATTACCCATTTATACAGTTGGGTTTTTACTGGAGCAATCTAGGTAAAGTACCTTGCTCAAGGGTACAGCAGCAATGTCCCCCACCTGGAATTGAACCCACAACCCTCCGATCAAGAGTCCAGAGCCCTAACCACTACTCCACACTGCTGCCCAATTAACTAGATTTAACATTGCGCTAAATATTTAGCTGGCCAGCTAAATATCAAAAACGATTTAACATTTAGCTAAATATTTAACTGGCCAGCTAAATCTGGAGTTTGTATGCAAATGAGCACAGTCCACTTTGTTCTTTCACGCGATTTGATTGGTCCCTTTTAATGCTAATCAGGAAATATGGAAATGTAAGCATTACAACAGCCAATCAAATCGTTTGAAAGTACAAAGTGGATACAAACTCCAGATTCAGCTGGCCAGTTAAATATTTAGCTAAATGTTAAATCTTTTTAGAGATTTAAGAGTTAGTTAAATATTTAAGTTCACAAAATCCAGATTTATTTGAGAACAGCTAAATCGTGATTCTCAAAATAAATATTTAATAACACTATCTATCTATCTATATATATATATATATATATATATATATATATATATATATTTAAAATAAAGATTTAGCATTTAAATGTTGAAAAGTTGCTAAATATTTTAAGATTCAAAAATTATATCTGAATGTACACATTTAAAAAAATATTTATTTATTTTCACAACATTTATAAATCTGGGGAAAAAAATACAAGATTTAAGTTAAATCTGGGAAAAAAAGACAAAATATTAAAATAGTAACGTGAATGTACTGTGATTCTTGAAATGTATTTTTGTTTACGACTGTAAGTCGCCCTGGATAAGGGCGTCTGCTGAGAAATAAATGAGTGTGGAGTAGTGGTTAGGGCTCTGGACTCTTGACCGGAGGGTTGTGGGTTCAATCCCCAGTGGGGGACACTGCTGTTGTACCCTTGAGCAAGGTACTTTACCTAGATTGCTCCAGTAAAAACGCAACTGTATAAATGGGTAATTGTATGTAGAAATAATGTATAATGTGATATCTGTATAATGTGAAATAATAAATAATGTGAGATCTTGTAACAATTGTATGTCGCCCTGGATAAGGGCATCTGCTAAGAAATAAATAATAATAATATATAGATCAACTCATAGTATCATATGCTAAAATATATAGTTACAGTACTTTTGTCATTCAATTCATGGAACAGGAAAACAGTGTTTATGTACATTTCATGTATTAGTTTCTTTTGCAACAAAAAATATTTTTATTGTTATATGGTTGCAAACAATTCTCGCCTGTCAGAGGTCTGGGATCCGGTGTGATCCGGCACAAATGAACCCCTGGGTACAAGTATTTTTTTTTTTGCTGCTGGAGTAATGTCTCTGGTTATATAAAACATGCTGTCACTCTTCTTGGGTTTGCACACTAAAAGAGGTGTCAAACGTTGATGATTTTGTAATTAAAATAATAACCAGCTGACAGAAGACGACAGATAAAGCAGGCCTTGTCTGCTCTTTGTTTATATAAGCAGTTGAGAAAAGGCTGGGCCTGTGCATGTTGAAGCATTTTACTCCTAATGGTGCGTAATTTACCAGCAAATAAGTAAATAATGTCTATAAATTGCACACCGTTTAAGATGGGTTTCAAACTGCTGCATTCCGTAAACTAACCCCTTTGTCAAATTGTAAGAGTTCAAACAAAGGCTGTCTCTTTCATACTATTCCAGATATCATAAGCGTTCCTAATTGAACTAGGCAACGACTTGATTGCTTTTTTTCATAATTTTTAAAATCGTATTGCCTTTGTGTTCCTAAATCGTGCTAACACATATTAATATTAAAACCGTTTTTCATTCTCAAAAAAGCCTAAATTCTTAGGCTCCTTGGCCAGGGATCTTTAAATTAACCAATTATATTAACACTATAGCCCCCACCCCTGGTCCCCTGCCCCTCTCAAAACATTCCCGTATTTAAAATGAAGCGCCGCATTCCTTTTGAACATGAGAAAGCTTCTGTGTTTCTCTGCAGATGTTACCAGAGCGCAATTGTGAACAGAACAGAAGGTTAAAAGTCTTTGGCACAGACTAAAAGGTTTTCTGTATTGTATTCTTTATTTTCCCATTTATATTTTAAATGTACTATTTCTGTCTAGTTTTCCTTTTTTAAATCTTTCTTGCTATTATCTAAATCAGGGAATCATGGTCCTGGAGGGCCTTTCCACTTCAGGATCTGGATGGAGGTTTAATTAGTTCAAATCCAACAGTTTTTCAGCTGGGTCTATGGCATTTACAGTGCAGTGGTATATGCCCGTGTAAACCAATGATGGTTACCCTGAATATTAGTTCCTCTATGAACAGATATTTGGTGAACATTTGCTCTCCCTACATGCATATTTGTTATGTATCCTATTTTTATGTAAATGATTCATGTTTAATGCTAGTAAATGTGAGTAACGTTTGCAGGCTGTTATCATGTATTATTGTAGGTTAGACTGGATGGTACAAGTGTGGGATTAGGGTTAGGGAAAGTGGTCTTAAAATTAGTGTTTTAGTTGAAGTGCGTGGATATAGATTTATATGGAAAGAAAGATTATTTTGTACAAACATTTGGAAGGGGAACCAATATTCCTGAATATTGGTTCCTAGGGGGAAAGGAACATATATTTGGGGGGGGGGGGGGGTGATATATTCTCTGACACTGGTACTACATTTGTAGCATTTATTTTACAAATGCTCATGCAACTTTGGAATACAAAATGTGAGTGTGTGTGGTGTTTGTGCTGATGGCAGAAAGGGCTACACTTAAGTCGATGGTAGTCACCCCAGTCTCAGCTGGTTCACTGTATCTGTAGCATGCCATGCATGACTGTCAGTCTTTAACTTCCTGCAACACAAGAAGTGAACTAAAAGTGTGGCGGGAAAAATGAGCTTCACTGGAATTAAAGTGAAAATGAAGCCTAGAAAAAAACAAAAATAACTTTTAAAAATAAGTTTTTTTTTAATGAAAACAAATTTAAGTTCCAGAAGCCATTCATTTCCACTGCTGTTGTTTCGTTATTCAAACTAAATGTTAATGAAACACATCAAGCTAGCTCAGAGGTTGATTTGATCAACCTGTACCCCAGCGGGATAAGACACAACTGGAGTTCCTTTAGATCATTTTACCTACCTATGGGGTAAAGTTGAATATAGTTTTTAGTAGGGAATACTCAAGAAAATGAGTTTCCACACACCCACAAATCTGAAGGCCTAGTCTAGCTGCTGCTTTCTCAGAGAGGTTCGTGTTCACAGTGTCCTTTCACATCCGCAGTTTATTATTATTGCACAACTTAAAAATAGCCACAATTAGTTCTATATGGAGCAGAAATGCATGCCCAATGAAGCAGGCAATGCCATCCTCTAATGGTTTTAGGTAGTTAGCCTGTCTTGAGGCAAAACAAAAGAGGTTAAATGGACCAACATGGTTCCTTTCTCAGCTTTAGAAGTTATTAATTTTTATTTGTTGCTTGTATATATTCAATTATTTTACCAGTCAAATTATGTTTCCTCACTGCAACCACTCCCCACAACAGCTCAAGAGAACTAAAGATCAGCAGGTGTCTTCCACCAAGCTAAGATCCTTTTTACACCTGAGAGCTTGTCATCGGATGTCACCGGCCCCTGGAGGACAAAGGCCAGACCTGCAGGTATCGGGCTGAGCTCACTGGGCTCTTGGCCAGTAGGGGCTGCTATTGTATGGTGAGGTGACTTGGTCCCTGGCGATTTTGCACTAGAGCCATTGCGATGCTCCCTGTGGAATCCCAGCAAAGAATGGCAACTTGGCCCAGCAGTTTATTTTTATAAAATGAATATATATTTTTTTTAAATGTACTTTAAGTTGTGTTAAACTGCAATATCAATATAATAATGGTGTCGAACTTCACCATAAGGCTGCCGAGATGGGAACTCCAATTGGTCGGTCTCAATAGTGGCAGCATGAATTCCAGTTGGTATCCTTGGCAACGTAACATGGTGCTTTGGTTCTGGGGCTGCTGCTTTTCTAGCCTCAGTCAAGAGTTCTATTTAAGTATTTTGTATTTCTGAATCTAAATTGGTAGAAAGTGAGCAAGAGCTAGGTGAGTTCACACCCCAGCTTAAACACTTACTGATCGAGATGGCATTTGAGAGAGACGTCCGCTAAAACACTGAGGTACATTACACATGTTTTGAGCATATCAAACCCAGATATGCTCACACAAAGAAAACAGCTAGTGGGATAAAGAGGTGCATAGCTGAAATCTGACTATCCTACTTTATAAAATGTCACGGGCAAACTAAGAGCTCTTATTGGTGGTTAGTGATCACCAGGGATCCTAGGAATCCGTTTGCAGCGGAATAACAAGGAAAAATGCAGATTTTCTATGATAACACGGAAAAACATGGATTTTCTATGATAACACAGAAAAACATGGATTTTCTATGATAACACGGAAAAACACAGATTTTTTAGTTTTACACTTGGGGAGGGGTAAAAAACACGCAAGGCTTTTTTTGTTTGTTTGATAATAACTAAATCATTACATGTATAATATATAAACATTAACACAGCAACTTTGCTTTAAATTTACATAAACACACCTGTCTAATAAAACTGCTTCCGGTAGTAATGTTCAGTTTACTTCAGTATTTAGAGCTGTTCAAAGATGCCAAAAACATTAAACATCACCCCTAAAGATCGGGTCAATGAGTTTGGCAAGCACGTATTTCACGTAGATGGTAATGTACTGTTACACTCGTAGATAGACCATTGTAGAACACATGGCAAGCGCTGAACATAAATTGAATGCAAGGAAACGTAAACAAGATGAGGCCGAAACTGCAGGGCCATCGAAAACACTGAAACAGACCACTGTGTTTGGACCATTTCAGCGTCTTACAACAGCCAAAGAACAGCGTGAAACGGTTTCAGATTTTGTCAAAATGTGTGTAAAAGCAGACATTCCTCTGTACAAACAGGATCAACCGGCAGTTTGAGATTTTTTCAGCAAGCACATTAGGGAGGTGGTGCCATTCCAAAGTCAGACCAACTGTAGCTGGAATGAGGCAGCTGTGTTTTAACAACAGCCGTCCGGATGACGAAGACTAACTCGGAGTTAAACTAACATGATTTTTTTTTTTTTTACAACAGGGAACAATTTGTTATATTTGAAGTTTAATAAAATAATAATAATAATAATAATAATAATAATAATAATAATAATAATAATAATAATAATAATAATAATAAAGTATGTTTGTTTGTTTTATTGAGTAATGGCGCTGGTAAGCTTGTAACTTGCTTAGAATTTGAAAGTCTAACCATTTTTATTTATTTATTTAGCAGACGCATTTATCCAAAGCGACTTACACACGTTACACTGTAATACGGGGTCTCCAACCCTGGTCCTGGAGAGCCCCTATCCAGCAGGTTTTATAGGTGTCTTTACATCATCACTGGCTAAAGATCTGGAACACCTGTTAATCTTGACTAATTAAATTAATAACTGGTGAAATTATGTAACTAAGAGATTAGTTGAAACAAAAACCATAAGCCCCAGTGGCTCTCCAGGACAAGGGTTGGAGACCTGCTGTAATACAAGGTTACAGTTCAAGAATATTTAAAGTATAAACAACATAATACAACATAAAGAGACACAACAAGTGTAACAAGAACAAACAATCGGAGAATTTCATTTTTTTTTTATTGTGGAAAACTAGGATCCCTGGTGATCACATGATCATATTACTGTACAGGAAGTTTTGCAAGACTGCACGGGTTGGAATTTTTTTTGCCTTGTCAATCATTACATTAACGTCATAAAGATAAAAGCGGGTTTGGGTCGCTGCCATAAACGGTGGTTAAGGACTACAGGTCACTTAATACCTAGACCCCGTTCACACTGTTGTGCTGGCCCAGGGCCGCCACATATGTAAGTCTGCAACCCCGTTCACATTTGCTGTTTAAGGTGCCTTTGCGTGTTCCCATATGTGACTGAAAAGCGGGCCTCAAATGTGGCTAATTGTTTTTTAATGGAACGATAGCCTGCACTCAGAATGGAAGAGCTACTACGATATACAGTAATCCTTGATTTGTAGCTTATGTTTCTTATTAATATTTTTTTTCAATGCAGCATTTTATGGTATATATTAAAAAAAAAAAACATAGATTATTGACTATTTTGACTTAATGTTATGGTGTGTGATGGGGTGGCAGCAGGACTGGCACAAGGATTTTTGCTGTCCTCCCTTTTCACTCTTTTTTTAAAATTTTATATACAGTATATATATACATCGTCACAAAACTATATACAAAATCATCACTCTGGTTACAAACAGTAGTGACACCTACTGTCAGCTCTACAACGACAATATTTATGATCAATGGATTCTCTCACTATGCGTGAGCTTAGAGTTATAAATAACAATTGATATAGGATAGGCAGGTTACTTCAAACACATCAGATTTGTACAGTACTGTATTGCGTTCCTTTAACGACTATAAGACTGGTATCAACCATGTAGGTTAGTGATCATATAATTGTGCACAGCAGATCGTCCAGTGTTAAATCAAATCAGAGAGTCAAATTAGCCCTGATCAATGTTATTTTAACTCTCTCAGAGTTTAACACTGTAGGATTTGCTGTGTGACTCTCTTGGTAAGCACTATTTGTACGACATTTTAAAAAGGCCCACCGAGAGGGCGGGGAGGACGGGGAAATTTCCCCGGGGCCCAACCCCTCAAAGGGGGCCCAACGCCCAGAAGGGAGGCCCTGATGAAGGGGGAACATTTTTTTTTAATATATATAAAATATTTAAAAATAACTAGCCCTGCACAAGACCCTTTGCGTTCCCACCGCCACATTAAAAAGAAAAACTGCCGTCCTGCACACCGAGCCGATGTGCTTCTGTGGTGTAATGATTGTGTATCCAGGCGCTGTCAAACACTTCCTTTCACACAATGATTTGAACTTTCGCATAGCAATTTTATGTATATTTTTAAAGACTTTTAAAAACTTAAAATAACCCTAAAGTTGCACAATATATATCACAGTATGAATTATTCTATTATTAAGATCTATAATTTGCTCAAAACAATGTGGTGCAGCAGTTTGTAAGAAAGAATTGTATCACGTAAAATAAATAAAGTACTTTCTTCAGCTGGTGGTAAACACAATTAGAGAATGATCCGTTATATTGCTTAAAATACAAATATATTTACCAATACTAGCTATTAGTTAAGAGCAGAGATGAGTGGTTTATTTTTGGCACGGGATCAATAAAATAGTGTATAGCAACACCATTAAAATGTAGTTTATGCTAAAAACGTATGTTATTTGATGTTAAGTAAGCTTCCAATTACTGACTATTACACATGGAGTTTGTACAAAATATTTATTCACTTACCTAAAAAAAAAAGTTTGAATACTGTAAATAACTTAAACATAACTACTGAAACAATAAACTATCCTGCTGGTTAGAGTTGGTTTAGAAGCTTGGAATGTAGTACAATGCGGGGGGGGGCAGCGGGACATACCAATCCTTCCACGGGGCCCATGACGGCTCTCGGCGGCCCTGCATTTGAAACAATATAAATTGTACAATTATAATGTAAATACAGCATAAACATTAAAATAACTCGTAGTTCCCATGCGCAGTGCACTCTCCGTCTAATGAAATCTAACTTTACTCACTTTTGCATTAAGTCAGTTTCCTTGGCAATATCCGGCCCAATAGAAATCGTAGCGCGCCCCACCAGCCTTTCTTGCGACATCAAAGAGCGTACATTTTAAAATTCAGCTTGGAGAAACTTCACTCACCTGATGCAACAGTGACTGGCAAAGTCAATAACATGTTTAGTACAAAGCGACATTTGGAGCAAAATCATTTGTGACAGTATATACTCCAGCACTGGTATTGCGTTTTAGAATAGGTGCTAATACTTGAAGCTCATCACAAAGTTCCACTGCGTCGATATCCATCTTGTTCAAGTTTGTAACTGTCAGAACGTCTTGCAGATTTTTTTTTTCTGCGCCTCCAAGCAGTATTGCCAATTTAGCTGATTTCTCGCCAAATCTAGTGACTTTAAGGGATGACTTGGCGAGATTTGTTGTCAAAAGCAACTAGCTACAAATCTAGCGATTTCCAGGATGGTCATCGGAGAATTTCAGACATATAAACTCGGCAAAACGTTTTGATTATCCTGTATTAGCAATGTCCTTTTATAAGAATCATTGTCAGGGTAATTAAAAGATGCCCTGCCCCGTTTGAATACGCAAGGAACTTCAATGCGTCCTTTGCTCAGATTTCACGTGACACCGCACCGGCATGATCACCCCGCCCCCCCCAGCGTTCACGTACTTCCACATTTAGGACTACAACACTACTCATGATATGGTTCTGAAACGTCAGCAGCACGTTTTTCAGAACAAGACACAGTGATCCAAGATGTTGAACATTTTCCGATTAAAGAAATGTGAAGTATAACATTTTATTGTGTACCGTTTTTGCCGCCCCTTCAATTTGCCGCCCTAGTCGGCCGCCTGTTCTTATATGGTTCCGGCCCTGGGTGACGGTCAGAGCTAACCCCCACCCACATTCTCATTAATCATTATTCTCTCAAGAACACGGAGGTATTTTGAATGCAGGAAACAGTAACTTGCTAGTGTTCACAGGTATAAATATTTATTTTCGTAATGGATACTTCACTCAGATTGCAAATGACGACTACCAGGTTGTACGTACAATGACTGACATTGACAAACTCACGACTGACCACCTAATACCACAACTGCTCTCTCTTAAGGAAAGACACGGTATTAATTAATTATTCAGTAACTTGTTACACCTGGAATCATTTTATACAAAATAAACTTATTTAACATCCATCCCATGTGGATTCCCATTTACTATAAAAATTCATATAATTTACATGACACGTTTCTTCTCAGTTACGTATTTGTTTAACCTGCATGAATACCGACTTTGTTTACAAACACGGTTGTTAAAGTATTTATTGTTTACTCATTATTATTATCATTGTCATTATTATTCTCGAGTCCCTAACCATTAAAAAGACTGAACATCAGCATTACACCTTCTCTTGGAAGATTACCGAACAGATGACTGTAACAAAACCCTTGTTCCACATGTAGCTTTGGCAACTTCATAAGGGAAGCGCCCAAATCTAAATACAGCAATACACCGTCATCAAATACACTTTGCTCAACAACATACACAACGCATAATAAACTACTGGTCTATCGCCAGAAGAATAACATTAACAATCAGGGCCGGATTTAAGGGAGGGCAACCGGGACATTTGTCCAGGGCCCTGAGCTGCAGGGGCCCGCATCCTGGTTAAAATAAATACAAAAATAAAAATTGGTATTTTACAGTTTAAAATCCAATCCACTTACCCTGTGATCGCGCTAGCTAAACACTTGCGATTCTTACTGGTCACAGGCACGCTGGAGGACGGCGAGACAAGAGAGAGAGCGGGAGTGAGAGATACAGAAAAAATGCAAAAACTTAGTGGTGCAGCAAAACCAAAAAAACATAAGGAAAAGCAAACTAATGAAAAATGTCTGCTGGAAAACATTCCGAGACTATCAAATTTCAGTTTTAAATCCTACAAAAAGGAATTAACAACAACAAATGAACCTGAACAACTGGTCAACAAAAGTTTTGGCGGCGCTACTGTTCCAAATAACTGGCCTGAAGAGTTAGAAAGTAGTACAGAACAAGGTGTCAGAGCCAATCAACGATCAAGGTAACTTCAAGCGGCCTTTCGCTTTAACCCACAGACTTGTGGAATAACATTCTGGAGAGATTCGACAAAACTAGCAAATCCATTCAAGCACAAAACACCGAACTGTCAGAATTACTTGAATCTCTGAAAACATTTCTGGATGAGATTTGTGATCATTTTGATGATTTTGAAAACTGTGCAATGGAAACTGCAGTGCTGAAGAAATATTAAGACGAAGAGCGACGGCAGAGATGACCACCCAGTGTTCTGCAGGATCACGATTGCCACAGTGTAACTAAAGATTTACTACAGGGCAGAGACAAATTTTGTGTCCATATTTTCCTAAAGATTCTGGATACTCTCTCAGATTGCTTGCACCGATCAAAATCTTATGTTACTGTGCATAACTTGTTTGGCTTCCTTACTGACTTTCAGAACATGTCAGAATACGACATCAAAAACAAACCTGCTACACTCGTGCAAACCTATCCTGCAGATCTGGATGGATATTCCCCATCAGAAATGCTCTAGTTTAATAAGTTTGTTTCTGGCAAGGACAAGAGAACAGCATTTGACCAACTTCAGCTTATCCTGAATTCTCTAGTGATTTCCACGTTTCCGAATGTCACCCCTGCTCTGCGCATTTACCGATCCTTAATGTGCACTAACTGTTCTGGAGAACCATCAGTCTCTTGCATGGGACTCATTAAGAATGAACTGAGAGCCACCATGAGCCAGGACCGCCTAAACAGCCTTGCCATCATGTCCACGGAATGTGATATACTCACAAAACTGGATTTTACTGACATTATTAGAGACTTTGCACAGATGAAATCGAGAAGATTAATTTGAGGTAAGTCTGATTTAATTACTCTGCCATGTAAGGTTTACTTCGAACAGAAGTGATTAGGAAAATTTAAATAATAAACGGTTTAGTTTTAAGATAGATTGTGGTATTGAGCACTTACTAACATTTTAATATTCTTGTCTTTCAAATGTTCTTTTCATATTAATCCAGTTATTAAAAGTTGTATATTTAAGTCACTATATGGCACGGCTGTAATGCCAAGTCTTTATAGCTAATTGTTTCGTGAATGTATTGCACGTTTGGTATTCACGTTAAAATAATGGAGTGGTTATTTGAATCTGGTGTCAGTCGGGGGGTGTCTGTTCTGGTTTCTTGTCCAGGTGCCCATGATATCAAAATCCGGCCCTGTTAACAATAATAATCACAATAACAGCCATTGTAATATCATAGAAAATGTGATACAAATAGGCGGCCTGCGGTTTATACTTCTGACTGCGACCTAATTTTTGGTCTCAGTCAGTGGTCTCCGACGGTTGCAATGACATCATCATCTGTACTGCTTCGAGCTGCATGCTTTTTCAAAAAGTCGTTCGGCCTTTTCTAGCATGTCTGCGACAGCAAAACTCACAGGATCGGATGATGCTGAAAAAATCCAACATTTGTCGCATGGTGGCAAGCCAGTGAAGCGCGATAGAGCAAGTTTTTGAGGAATTCTTAATAGAAGAGGTTCTTAAACATGAACAGAACAGGATTTTAAACTTGCCCCTAAACAATGAAATTAAAGCATAAATGAACCTTTGCTAAAATGAATATTGGTGCTTAAATACCATGCACAGCAAACACTTGTATAATAATAACAATAATAATTAATACAATGTATTTTTATTTGTATTATTGTTATTCTTTATATATATATATATATATTTGAGTTACTAATAAGTTAACATCGCTAATTATTTTCTGTTGATTAATATTAAACCACCCATAACATTTAATTACATCTGATCGGAGGCAGTATGGAGAACAGCTGATCACTTTTACTTGTTTTCTGCTCAGTAATTCAGCAACAGTATTCATTTTAGCAAATATATAGGAGCCAATTTACACATTCACTTAATTCAGTTTAGGGGCAATTTTAAAATCCCTTTCTGTCTCAAAGTGTCCCGGGATTGTGGAACCTGTTGGCAACCCTAGTTACAAGTCGACACCGGCAGTAAAGCAGACCGGCTGAAAGTGTGACCAACAGTTACGATAACTTTGCTGCGTCAAAAAGTCTGCGAACTCGGGGGTGCTTCAATCCTTATGGTGCACCCGTAGACGTGTCTGCAGCTGATGTATGGCTTTTGCCTGTGAGAGAAGTATAAACCAGCCTTAAGTATGCTTTGCGTTAATACATAAAGGCCGGCCCTGGTCTCGGATTGCAGGCCCTGGGCCACATTGAAACGGCGGCCTAAATCTAGGCCGACCCTGGGCTGTCTTTTCTTTTTTGGAGTGTTCACATATGAGAAAAGGTGGCCCTGGGCAGCCTGAAATCACAAGTGTGAATGGGGTCTTAGATTTTCAGCCTTTTTCATAATAATTATACATTTTCAACACTGTCAGACAGTAAACACAATTGTATACATTTAAAATGTTAAGCAATTCCCTTGGATGTTTTTACTTTTAATCTCTATCTGGTTGGCCACAGCGAGAGCGCCTTTGAACGCCCCAGTTTTCAGTACTGAATGTAGCCGATCAGCAGCTTCTAAAACGGGGAGGTCGTGGTTGCGTAGGACCTTAACAACAAAGAGATTGAGTGCGAAAGAAAAGAAAACAAAAAACAAGGTTGAGATTTTAAAATCAGTTTAAGATGTATTCATGTCAACAGTACAGAAATTACAGACATCAATGTGTATTAAAATACAGGAAACACAAACAGTGTTGTTCAGTTGGCTATGACTGACACCCAGCAAGCAATTCTGCCTGCCACTTAAGTTCAGCTGCTGCGCACTGAGCCTGAGAGTCTGGATGACTACTGGTGAGAATAAACAATGTTTTGGAGTCTCAGATTTAAAGGTGCAAATCTAACATGGTGGAGGCTGGGCACGAACTAGCAACGCGTACCACAAGCAATCGTCTTAATCACAATGTAAAAGAGCCAGGCATGTGGAGCTTTTAACCTCACCTATGGGCCAGGACAGAATCAGCCTAATTATTGTCATTTCAAACATCAAATTTACATACCAATGTGTATAACACATGTAGGTAAGCAGTTTGATTAAACATAAGTGGCTTTATTGTATTTTTTTGCAGAAAAACAATACATTGAAGCTGCAGTATAAATATAAATATATAAGTAAATACATTTGTGTATCTACAAAAATAAATGAACAATTAATCAGCAGTAATAAGTTAGTCAAGCCCATTTGTGTGATCGAGCTAGTTTGTGCCAATGTCACTACCTGTGCACCTGGTTGTCTGGAGACTGCAAAAGTACCGTGCACATTTACCATGCAAAACTTTAAAGGTTGCAAACCACTCTTTTTCAGATTTTGATTAAACTGCACAGTGTTATGTGTTATTTATCTTCTCAGTTCTAGATTCATTTGAGAATGTAAATGTTTTTATTTTATTTTATTTAGTCTGCATTAATTTAGCCAAATAAGTTCTATAGTTCTATGGATGCAATTATCAAGCATTCATTCAAGCAGATTTGCAAAAGTCGCTTCTATGTAATGCATTTATTTACCTTCTTTGCTTCCATTTTGAATCTGGCTTGAATACAAAAATAGGAAACAGTAATGCTTTTTACTTTAACCTTTGTTGCCTTTTTTTTAAAGGTGCTTAGAAAAATAAATGTGGGAGGAATGTTCTCATGTTCTGTTCTTTGTTTGACTTTCAGTTTTCTGGTCTGGTCTCATTTCAGATTCATTTATCCCTGCCTGAGGTCATTCAGAGCTGCCTATGGTGAGCGCCTGTGCCAAACATGTGTTTAATCCCAAACTCAATAATCCCAAAGTTGGCTCTTGGTACTGGGGGCCATGCACTCCAAACTGGAACTAGCAGGGGCCTTCACATGCTGCACACTCCCTGCCCAGGACTCTTGCTGTTCCTTCAAGGTCAGGCATTTAGTGCATGGTGTCCTTTCGGCTATTGACAAAGATTTCTCTGTGCTGGAAGGCTAGAACTGCATGCCTCTGGAATAGGAGAACAAGCTGCCTTAAGGACTGAAGGTAATGTTCAAGGTATAATGTACAAAATAAAAATAGCCAAGAACTGGGTAAGTATAGTACAAGCTGGAGGCATGGCTGCATGTCAATGTGAGCCAGCTCACGTTGCAACTGGTTTTACTGAACTGCCTCTGATATTAGTCGACAGCAATAAAAATCACTGTTTGCCTTAAATAATTTAAACAATTTAGGAGTTCAAGGGTCCCTGTGTGCACCTTCTTATGTGTAAATAAATAAATAAATACATAAATACAACTGGTGCAACACAGCACTGGTGTTAATGCTTTGTGAATTTAAGCCCACAGGACTACTCTTTAATTACCTCCTGCAGTATGTTGTTTCTGAAGCAGAAAATTCCATGTTATTAATATGAGAAGGGTGTTTGCTTGCAATTGATTATGCTCGTGTTTGTGGGTGTTTTGAAGGAACTTTTTTTATCAAAATCTGTGACTGTGCCAGTTTTGTTCCTTTACCATTATGAATACAGAATTTCAGATGAGGGTCACAAGCTTTCATAAGAACATAAGAACGTTAGTAAATCTATGAATGAGAGGAGACCAATCGGCCCATCTACGCTCACCCGGTTCTTAAAAGGATTGATCTCAAAATGTTGTCGAGCTGGGTCTTAAAGGTTCCCAGGTATTCAGCACCAACAACTTGGCTAGGTAACCATTGGGGTAACCTATTTCATACCCTCAACACTCTCTGTGTAACAAAGTGTCTCTGACCCTCTGTCCTGACTTTCCTCTATTATTATTATTATTATTCATTTCTTAGCAGACACCCTTATCCAGGGCGACTTACAATTGTTACAAGATATCACATTATACACATTATTTCACATTATACAGATATCACATTATTTTTACATACAATTACCCATTTATACAGTTGGGTTTTTTACTGGAGCAATCTAGGTAAAGTACCTTGTTCAAGGTTACAGCAGCAGTGTCCCCCACATGGGATTGAACCCACAACCCTCCGGTCAAGAGTTCAGAGCCCTAACCACTACTCCACACTGCTGCCCTAATGTTCACTAATGAACACTAATTTTCTAAAACTGTTCTTTGGTCCTGGTTTTTGTTTTTTGACCAAAGTATTGGTTAAGGTTAACTTTATCAACTCCTTTTAAGATTATAAAGACTTCATATAACATCCAGACACCAGAACAAACACAAAACACAGCATATGCACTGCGAAAGTGCTTAAAAAACATGAGCAAATGGTTTTCTCTTTTTAAAAAACTAGGAGTTAATTAAAGACTCCATGAAAGGCTTTGGAAATGTACAGTATCTCTGGCAGAAGCATTAAAATGACCAAATGCTTATATTTCCCAGAAAGAAAAAAAACATCCAGTCACTGCAGCCACAATCACACGGCTCTCTTGAAAACGAGAATTTAATCAAGTAGCTGTGTGGTTTTTTGTATTATCAGTAGCCGCAGCAGCACTTGCTCAACTTTGAATCTGTTGAGGCAATTTGTTCCAGATCACTGGAGCTTGAAAGTAAAAGCATTTTATTTTTGAGATGGGTGAATGCATCCTGAGACCTACAGTACTACAGAAGAAGACCAAGGTGGATTTGTTCACTCATTTAAAAAAGTAGATAGTTTTAAAGTTAATGCAGTAAGTGATATCAGTAGCACAAGAAAAGAAGAGACCAAGCTTTATCAGAATTGAATAAGTGCTTCTCTAGGTCTTAATAACAGACAGAGAAGCGGCTGGGCAGACAGACAGACTCCTATATACTAGAGCCTGCACAGATTATTGGGCAGTGTGGTCTCACTTCCGGTTTATCCATCAAACTAAACAGTCCTTGCATGGATACACTGAGACCAAGAATCAGCACATCTGGTGCCAACCAGGCCAGCTGCGCTCGGCTCAGCAGCTGTTTGGAAAAGTGAAATCACATTCTGTATCGGTGCTTGAATTCATAACTAATGCGAAAGATTCTCTTCTGAACTAACAGGTGTAGCAGAGCTGAAATATGTCCACAGAGATGCACTTCAATGCGGTTCTGCCATCTTCATTTCTTAACCGATATCGATTCTGCACCTTTACTGATTGTTGTTTATAACCAGGTAAAGAGGATAGTGCTGCACAAATCTTCAGGCGACAATTAAATGCTGTGCTTTCCCTACTAAAAACTGTTGTCTTTGCAAACTCTGCCATCCACTCCTCAAGATAAAACCCCGAAAAACATGCCGGGCTGCGTGTGAATTCAAAATCCCAGTGTTCACAACTCCAGTCATTAGGAAATGGAGACTTTACTTCACAGTTTCTAGAAACACTGGGCTGCAGACTAAATCAGGTAACCAGAAAATTGCTTGAGTAAAAACAGTTGACCAACTTGCTATAGAACCATGTGGTTAGCTTAATTGTAGAAACCCTAATGGACAAAACTGCTATTAGTCTTGAGAGGAAATCGTTCATTAAACTGTTAAACAAACCATGCAGCTGCTTTTTGGACAGACGGCTTATTTATATATATATATGTCCTAATATTATTTGACGTTATTATTTTAAAGATGTTTTTATGCAAGATGTTCATTGATGCAAGGCTTCCTTCTTTCGAAGAGGCCCAGTCTGTCTTCATGCTATGGCGAAGAAATTTGTTGATTTATTTAAAGGATTAACCAGGAAACTCTAACCCAGGGAACATTAATGATGAAAGGTAATTTCCAATCTGACTGCCACTGTGAAATCAATTCACTTTCCCCTGCAATAAAGGAGCTACTTTTCCATAGGAAAGCTAAAGGAAGAGATTACAGTCTGTATCCAGTTTCAGATTTAAACCTCAATTTTCTTGTATTAATCGAAACAGAGTTCTTGCAAAGAAGCACTTTATTTTAAACTATTAACAATTTTGTTTCCAAGTATTCAAAACATAACAAGTGAAAGAAACTGAACAAAAAGCTTTAAAAGGTATTATTTTCTAATAAGTAATGGTGTATAATACCAATCATTTGTTTTAAGTGCAGTGAACTTGGAGGTAAAGATTCAAAAATCAACGACTGCGTAGGCCTTGCTTATTAGAATTCAGAATGTGACTTGATTAATGAACTAATCATTAAAAAATAACAACATGTATTAATATGTTAGTAAGATCGTTTTTAAAAGTGCATGCAGCCAAAACCAAACATACTCTGTAATTCATTAGCTTGAATTGATTAAGTTTTAGTTGATTAAATAATCAAATCTCCCTGAGTAATAAACAGTATAAAGTAAACGGTGAACAATAAATACAAAAAAAGGACTTTCAATAAATGTCTTAAATCAGTCAGAAAATGATAAATCACTGAAACAATCTTTGTCCTGTCTTTGAATTTTAATGTTTCTACTATTTCTGTGTTACTACTATTCCATATCATACTTAGGGCTTCTGTTTTTCGGGTTTTATTAATTTCATTTTTCGGTGTTTTTTTGTTTTTTTTTTGGAGCTATTTTCGAGTTTTATATACTGTATGAAATTATTGTTTTCGGTTACTTTCCAAAAATGTTTGTGCAGTTTTTTCTTTCACAATAGTGGTAACTCGACAGACAGTACTTAACATTTAGTTGTACCTTCTTTCCTTTGCTGTCTTCCACAACACAATCCTTATGGTCACGGCCACATTCTTCGGGGGTTTTTGTGTGTCTAGGCATTTTTTAACATTTTGCCACAATTGGCAATTCTGTTTTAAATTCTCACTATTTAACTGTAATATAGCTTTAAATCCCGCGAACAAGCCATCTACTGTAATTGTAATCTCATTTTAAATCTCAAAAGCAGAGCTCCAATAGAAATGTAGAATTTGCTGCCACTCAGTAGCTGGGGTGGGTTTAAAGTATTCAGAACGAATCAATGATAGATATGAGTCAGAAAGGAGGGACATTGCCCAGCTGCACTGGGAAAGGTAGTTTTTGTTTGTTTTTAAATTTAAATTTTTTTTATGGGAAGTCAACATGAGTTAAGTAACCATTTCTTGTGTTTTTCTTGTGTTTTTCTGGTGTTTTCCGGTGTTTATTGGCTATACACCGATTTCATGTTTTTGTGTCAGGGGTGTTTTATTGGTTTTTATTGGTTAAAACCGAAAATCAGAAGCCCTAATCATACTACATGATACATACAGTGGGTCCCATAGGGAAGGACCACGGTACTGCGTCATGTGGTAATCGTGCGGTGATCCAGCGGTGCAGCGAAGTGCAAATTCAATACTTTAGTTTTCCAGCAGAGTGCGCCAGAGAGCTGGGCGTTCTTCATCAACAAGATGATTTCTGCTCAAGATATGTTTAATAACGAGGCCCCTTTGTTAGATATATTTATCTGGCTGGACTCTTTATGCTAACTTGGTTATTTTTGTACATGTGAAATGTTTTTGGACACCACTGGGATTTGAACGCATGCATCAATATGCATCAATATGCATCAGAGACTTGACTGTAGTGCTTTATGCCACTAGGAGGCTGTGTGGTCCAGTGGTTAAAGAAAAGGGCTTGTAACCAGGAGGTCCCCGGTTCAAATCCCACCTCAGCCACTGACTCATTGTGTGACCCTGAGCAAGTCACTTAACCGCCTTGTGCTCCGTCTTTCGGGTGAGACGTAATTGTAAGTGACTCTGCAGCTGATGCATAGTTCACAGACCCTAGTCTCTGTAAGTCGCCTTGGATAAAGGCGTCTGCTAAATAAACAAATAATAGGCCCTGGACTTCCCATAAAGTTTGGTCCTGTATGAACTACTGTGACACTCAATCTGTGAATGTCAATTCTACTGGGGAAAAAAGCTTAAATGACCACCAGAACAGACACACAGTCATATAGCCATGCTGAGTACTGTACACTGATAATCCAAGTCATGATTCTTTTGCAGTTTTGCAATACAGCCGTTAAACCCCGGTGATCTCTGCAGACAAGGTCAGAGAGTGTCATGTGTCTTTTAATGTCCCCTAATACAGACAGGACCTCTGTATACAGCTCATCTGGAGGATGCTGATGGAATGCACACTTAGATACAGTGTAATGTTACAGAGAGGGATCTCAAATTGCAGTTTCAATGTACAAACCCCCACCACGCCCCTCCTGCCACACATTCTGAATGGCAATTTGTTGTAGCCCTTCTAAAGCACTTGAGATGTTTGGTCGTGGTGTGCTTTTTCTTTATATATATATATATATATATATATATATATATATATATATATATATATATATATTTATATATATATACACACACACAAACTTAACCTTGACCTCTCTGGGCTTCTGTCAAATGAAGGGAGGCCATTTGGCCCATCTTGCTCGTTTGGTTGTTAGTAGCTTGGGTCGACATTGTCAATACCTTTTTAGAATTT
This sequence comes from Acipenser ruthenus, assembly GCF_902713425.1. NCBI lineage: Eukaryota > Metazoa > Chordata > Actinopteri > Acipenseriformes > Acipenseridae > Acipenser > Acipenser ruthenus. Next base: position 115,826,426 of record NC_081189.1, on the reverse strand, counting down.
TGAATGCTTGAATCAGATCGCCGCGTAGTCTTCTTTGTTCAAGACTGAATAGATTCAGTTCTTTGAGCCTGTCTGCATATGACATGCCTTTTAAACCCAGAATAATTCTGGTCACTCTTCTCTGCACTCTTTTTAGAGCAGCAATATCCTTTTTGTAGCGCAGTGACCAGAACTGAACACAATATTGTAGGTCTTACTAATGCATTGTAATATTAACATTACTTCCCTTGATTTAAACACTTTCCACTATATATCCAAGCATCTTGTTGGCCTTTTTATAGCTTCCTCACATTGTCTAGAAGAAGACATTTCTGAGTCAACATAAACTCCTAGGTCTTTTTCATAGATTCCTTCTTCAATTTCAGTATCTCCTATGTGATATTTATAATGCACATTTTTATTGCCTGTGTGCAGTACCTTACACTTTTCATTATTAAATTTCATTTGCCATGTGTCTGCCCAGTTCTGAATGCTGTCTAGATCATTTTGAATGACATTTGCTGCTGCAACAGTGTTTGCCACTCCTCCTATTTTTGTGTTGTCTGCAAATGTAACAAGTTTGCTTACTATACCAGAATCTAAGTCAGTAATGTAGATTATGAAGAGCAGAGGACCTAATACTGATCCCTGTGGTACACCACTGGTTACCTCGCTCCATTTTGAGGTTCCTCCTCTAATCAGTACTTTCTGTTTTCTACATGTTAACCACTCCCTAATCCGTGTGCATGCATTTCCTTGAATACCCACTGCGTTCAGTTTGAGAATTAATCTTTTATGCAGGACTTTGTCAAAAGCTTTCTGGAAATCTAAATAAACCATGACATATGCTTTGCAATTATCCATTGTCAATGTTGCATCCTCCAAAAAAGTCAAGCAGGTTAGTTAGACACGATCTCCCTTTCCTAAAACCATGTTGACTGTCTTCCAGGGTACTGTTACCATATAGGTAATTTTCCATTTTGGATCTTATTATAGTTTCCATAAGTTTACATATTATAGAAGTCAGGCTTATTGGTCCTGGTTACCTGTTTTGGTTTTGTCTCCCTTTTTGTGGATCGGTATTACATTTGCAATTCTCCAGTCTGTCAGTACAACCCCTGTGTCAAGAGACTGTTGCATGATCTTGGTTAGCGGCTTGTAAATAACTTCTTTCATTTCTTTGAGTACTATTGGGAGGATCTCATCTGGCCCAAGGGATTTGTTTATTTTAAGAGCTCCTAGTCCATTTAACATTTCTGCCTCTGTTATGCTAAAGTTATTTAAGACTGGATAGGAACAGGCTGACATGTGGTGCATATTGTCTGTATCCTCTTTTGTAAAAACTTGTGAAAAGTAATCATTTAGTATATTTGCTATTTTTTTCTCTTTGTCTATGATTTTGCCATTTGTATCTCTTAGACATTTTACCTCCTCTTTTGAATGTTCTTTTGCTGGTATAATATTGGAAAGACTTTTTGGAATTGGTTAGCCCCCTTCGCAATGCTCATGTCTATCTCTCTCTTGGCCTTTCTAACTTCCTTTTTGACTTGTGTTTGCAGTTCCAAGTACTCTTTCTGTGTACGTTGTTCTTGGTCCCTTTTAAACTCTCTGTAAAATGCCTTTCTTCTCTGAACATTTTTTTTAATTGATCTATTAAAGCATTTTGACAATTTTGTTTTATATTTAGATTTGTCTACTTTTGGGATGTAATAGGGATGTTTTCTCTATTTTACTCCAATCTGCTTCTGTTAATCTCTGTTTCATACCTTCATAGTTTGCCTTTCTAAAATTGTAACCCTTAGCTGTAGTCATTACTTTTGGGGTTTTAAAAAGCATTTCATGTTGTGGTCTGTGTTTGCCAATGGTTCTCTGACTTCTGTTTTAGTTATTCTGTCTTCGGTATTTCAAAAGACTAAATGAAGGCATGCCTCCCCTCTAGTTGGTGCCTTGACAAATTGCGTTAGGAAGCAGTCATTTGTCATTTCCACCATTTCAATTTCGTTTGTTGTGCTCCCCACCAGGTTTTCCCATTTTATATGGGGGAAGTTAAAATCCATATTGAAACGCTTTACTCTGTTTAATGCACAAATGGAGACATTTTGTAAATATATAAACCACACAGCCCATGTGTGTTACAAGACTAGAAATAATTAAAGCCCAGCTTGGCAGCACTTGAAATGGTCCTGAGCCCCAGCTATTATAATGACTATACTTTGTAGCACCACAATGAGGTCACACCAACCCCAGAACTTTGTGAATCTGCAGACCTTCTCTGTTTCTCCACTTCAAACAGCCTCAAACACTGTTTTGGATGCTCTTTTTCAGTCAGTGTTGTTCAACTGATGTTAGGAAGAACACACCCAAATAAAACTTCTTAGTGTGTGGAGCACCATTATGAACACCATTAGACACTATGACCTTTCAACTCCACCTGCCAAATTGTATATTAGGAACCTCAGAACTTCCTGCAGTGTTTACAATAAGCACATTATTCTACCTTTGTTATGTCCTGTGCTGTATGTACCACATATACAAAAAAACACAATGGCTTTTGAAAGTGATATGTGCTTTAAGCAAAGTACAGCACATTCAACTTACCTTCCTTGTGTATTAAATTAGTCCTGCATTAGTGTCTACACAGCTCTCAGATAAACAATACAATACCTGTTAGCTTTACCAAAGACTATAATAGCTCAATAAAAACGCAGTAGCAATACATTTTATCTCATAAATGAACAGCACCGTACCTTGGCTAATCTCATTTAAGTTGGTGAAAGCTTAAATTGCATACTTGGAGGTTCCTTCAAACAGTCATCTACTGTAATATCATCTGAATGGTGTACTTATGTTCAAGGTAGATTAAACTGAACTCTGCAACCACTGGATTTAACACTACCCTGCCTCGGCTTTGAATGTTGTGATCCATAACAGTGCATTGATGATGCAGTGACATACCTCTGGAATCTTTCATAACAGTGCATTGATGATGCAGTGACATACCTCTGGAATCTTTCATAACAGTGCATTGATGATGCAGTGACATACCTCTGGAATCTTTCATAACAGTGCATTGATGATGCAGTGACATACCTCTGGAATCTTTCATAGCAGTGCATTGATGATGCAGTGACATACCTCTGGAATCTTTCATAGCAGTGCATTGATGATGCAGTGACATACCTCTGGAATCTTTCATAGCAGTGCATTGATGATGCAGTGACATACCTCTGGAATCTTTCATAACAGTGCATTGATGATGCAGTGACATACCTCTGGAATCTTTCATAGCAGTGCATTGATGATGCAGTGACATACCTCTGGAATCTTTCATAACAGTGCATTGATGATGCAGTGACATACCTCTGGAATCTTTCATAGCAGTGCATTGATGATGCAGTGACATACCTCTGGAATCTTTCATAACAGTGCATTGATGATGCAGTGACATACCTCTGGAATCTTTCATAACAGTGCATTGATGATGCAGTGACATACCTCTGGAATCTTTCATAACAGTGCATTGATGATGCAGTGACATACCTCTGGAATCTTTCATGGCTCTTTGAAATAACACACAATGGCCACTTCTCAATTCTCCCAGCAGTAATGCATACTGGAATAGTGTTTATCTTTCAAAGGAGTGTTAACCACCTCTTATATCATTATAAATATTACTCTTTTCTGACAATTGTTTGGTTCTTTGCTTGTATTTTATACTCTAATTTGGGATATCAATGCTATAGATAAAGAGTTGCTGCTGCTTCCTGGTCCCTAATCAAGGGATCCCTAATCTAGTCAATATGCAACCTACTGCCAAGGCTCCAGGGTGTGTCTATTGCATTGTATTTTAAATATCAGCCCCGTTTTGAGATAAATATGCTTACTATATTATATATACATTGTAAGTAGACTTTTGTTATTTTTGTATTTCTAATCACAGGAATTATCCGGTGCACACCGGCAGAGAACTGTGGAATGCAAAATGATAATGCCGTCTTTGCAGAACAAAGTTTTAGAAACATGGTTATCTACTTTAATGATCTAAACAGTGACATCGGAATTCTGAACACAGTGCGCGCTTGATTTAAGGCGGGCCTTTTTACTGCAGAACAGGTTTTAAGACGTCATGGGAATGGCTCCTATTTGACCCATAATGCCATTACACAAGCACTTGTGTTCTCGTTATGAGGCGGAACACAAATTGCATGGTTTCTTACCTATGGATTCTGAATACAGCATTATAAAGGGGGACACTGCACTGCTGCCTTAACCAAAAACGTAACTCTTATTCCAATTTATTTCTATTGTATTTAGTGATGTCAATAATTGGGATAAATCACCTCACCTTTGACAGCTACACCTTGCCGCAAATAGGAGTCAGCATTCACTAGAGGCATCAGTGTCATCATTGCCAGGAAGCTGTCATACTTTGCACATCCCCAGGGTTACCTGGGTATAGTAAAGATGGCAATTACAGACTGAAATGGAGTCATGAGAGGGATAACATTGTCCCTGGGGCTTTCTACAAAAGATCTTGCTGTTGTTTATTTCATGTTGACTGGTTTCTCCTGCGACTCCTCCACGATTTGGGCCGGCACCAAACGCATCAGCAAGCTTATAACCACACAATGAATCCCTCATTCCATGCTGCAAAGCACCACTGCTGTATTTCAATTAGAAAAGGACAAGTGAAATGACTGGTTTAGTGTTTATTTGAAACTTCCAACAGCATAGGTTTTCAGGTACAGAGATTGCAAATGACAATAAAAACATAAAAGCTGTTCCCAAAATCGAGCTATGCAATTCTGTGGAATGTGACACAAAAACGATGCATTCAGAAAGAACGTTATGCAGACTTTTAGTTGCTGAAAATAACAGTTATAAAAACTATATAAGCAATGAATATGAAATGTAATGCTCGCTTGCTTAAAACACACGTTTTGTAAAAAAACAAAACTAAAACAATAAATTAGATGCATATCTAGTTTGATTTTCTGAAAAAAGTGTGCACAAATGTGCAATTTCTTTGTTTTCGACATTGGAAACAACATTTGAATGCATTAGGTACTTGGAATGTACAACATTTGCTGGATTTCGTAAGAAAATACTGTAAAGAATCTTTTTTTTTTACTTTAATTTTACAAAACGAACAAAAATCACACAGCTATATAACATCTACACTATATAAATCAATCACTTAACTTCAAACTATAAATTAAATCTGTCTATGTAGTAAGAGCTTCATGGAACTAATACAATACTTTTAGAAAAAATAAAATAATAAAAATGGAAGATGGGTTGTCATCCCAGTATTGCTAATATACAAACTTGACAGAGGAAAACTAGGGTGCAAGGATTATCTCTGTTACTGACTGTGATCCAGTGGCACTTAGATTCAATTTAGGATGGACAGTGAATGCTAGTTTCAAAAGCATCACTTGGGGTAACCAAAAAGAAGAGAAGTGGAAAGGATTTCAAAATGTTTATGGAGCATTCAAAGTAAGGGATGCTCACCAAATTGAATTGGTCCAAATAGAGGTGGCTAAAAAAAAGGTAGAAACTTAAGGCTGCCCTCCAGGCACTGAAGAGAAACACATACAAGGAATAAAAAGGGTTCTCTTTAAAAAACAAAACAAATGAAGGTCCTGTTGAATCCACAGGCAACCCTAGAAGTGCCATTTTATACTTCAGTTAAAAGGCTTTTCAAGACTAAACCCCCCAGTTTGGGAGACAATTATGGCTGTGTTACATTCAAATAATTTTTACCTCAAAAGGTTTTAAACCACCGCCCTGCTCCCTCCTCCAGGTCAAATCAGTCCCAGGCACTTTACAGGCAAGAAAATTGGCTAATTCAATTGTACTTGATTGGGATTGCTACAGGCGTATTGCTGTGGATTACTTTTAAATGGCAGAGATTTTTTAAAAGCAGCTTGTCTCCAGGATAGTTTTACTGTGACACTATTTTTTGTTCCATTTTCTGGTGGAACTTTATTATTATTGTACTTCTAAAATTATGCATTTTGGTTTGACAGATGTGACCATAGTTGAAACATTATCACATTTCTGGCAAGGTGCTGGATTAAGAAAATCTCTCTAAATTGCATTGGTTTCCCTGCAGTTGCCATTTGCAGGACACTTATTGGAGCCATGAAAAAAAATAAAAATAAAAATAACCAATAAAACATAATCGTTGCACCCCATTTTACGTTAAACCGAAAAACCAGATTCTGCAGTAATTCTGTCAAAAATATAACTCCTAAATAAACGCATCATTCAGAGTCGTTGTTTTTTTTTGCTTTGCAGAGTACTTGCTTAACACAAACCTCAAAGCTTGCCTTCATTTCAAAGAGAACCCCTATTGAACAGTGGTTAAATCACAAAGGAAGTACGAAGCTGAAGGGCCAGGGAAGTTTTCCACATGTCTGGTGCTCTAAGCTGAGGGAACACCAAAGCCCCTTTTTCAGGAACAGTGGCTTGAAACCTGGTTCCAGGAGACAGGGAGACCTAGTTTGAGCCAATTTCTGTATCACACCCCAAGTCTCCCCCTGGTGTGCCATGCCGTGGCCTAAAACCTAGTCTCCTGAAACCAAGTTCCAAGACACAAAATGGCTTTGTGTTCGCTCAGCTTCAGAATGCTAACTCCTTTCTCTTCCCTGGCTACCTAATTATTTTGTGGCTGTATCGTATGGGTTGTTGTTATTCTGACAGATTTAACCACTGCTGTTGCACTGCAAAATCAAAAACTTCACCATTCACTGCAATCCAGGATAACACTAACAAAAATTCAGTTTCCTGTTTTTTTTTTCTTATTTGTATAAAGAAACAACATAGGTAATTTTACATTTTTTATACATTCTTTTTACCTGTAAACAAAAATGGGAGGGAAAAAAACATTATCCTGTCTCAATTCTTTGTTAATAAGTTAAAAAAAAAAATCTAATCTGAAAAATGAAGTTGTTTACAGTACCAAAATTCTATGCTAGCTATTTAAACCTATGAACAGATATGTTAAAAGTCTATAAATACCTTTACAAATATACATGTTAATTATTCAAATAAACTTAAAAAAAACTTTGAAGATTAAATTTTGTTTTTATATGACCACATCATCAGTATATCCTAGATTGCAATGCTTTAACTTTTTAAGCGATTAAAAAAAAAAAAATAGTATATTTCTTTTTCAGTATGCTGCTGTTCTCAGCAATATGATACATATTTGTATTTATATATATTTACAATATAAACCTTTCAGATATAAGTTAAAAGGCAGCAGCCTTAGTGTACCATTGTTAGGTCCTACTAATTGGTGGAGGCCACCTGTTGTATTTCATAGCAACAGTCTCCCAAATGCTTGGAACTAAAAGGAACATTAAAAAATAAAAAAAATTAAAAAATCCATCATACTTAAAACACTCAATCAGAAGCTCTTCAGTAATATTACAAAAAAATAAAAAATCTTCTGAACGAGGTTTTAAGTTAACAGCACAATACTGTTGAAAAGAAGGGTTTTATTTTCATCTTCCCTAGCAGAGTATTCCGCAGCTGTCGAACACTCATGGAAGTCAGTAAAAAAATAAAATAAAAAAAAGAGTAATGAGATGGAGAGAACAGCAGTAACTCAAATGAAGTCTGTGCTGCTTTTCACTAAACCCTAATCAGTATGTGCAGGCTTGGGTCGCTACAGCAGTGTGCACATACATGCATACCGTGTTTAAACTGTTTCCATTGACTGGCTCTTAAGTCTCTGTAAATTCCATAAGGCTTAAGTCCACCAGCCTTGAAAGGGGTGATCTGCACCTTCACACATTAAAAAACATTTAGTTTTGTCACTCAGGAATCATTTCTTGCAGTTTCACTTCTGTCCTTTCTTTGAGTTTATAGGCACATAATGGTTTTGCTCTACCATATTAATTAAAAAGCGGGAAGTATATTTTTTTAAACAAAACAAAAAAAACCCAAGATATTATTAAATAAATCATGGCAAAGGGTCACAATAGTTCCTTCAAGCCAAACAGTGCTTCTCGACTTTGTATACAGCATTTAGAAAAAAAGAAGAAAAAAAAAGAAATAGAAAAAAAGGTAAGGCTCAAATAAGTTTCTATAAAACTACTGTTCCATGTTTTCTTGTTGTTGTTGTTTTCGTCTTCATAGTAATGGCTTCAAAGGCACCAGGCCTGCATTCTGGAATTTGTCAAAGTGTTCATTCCCGGATGACACTGTTACACTGCTGGCGTTTGGGGAGACAGGGCTCGTCAGGCAAGGGCTCATGGGTGAAGACAGAATCGTCCCCCGAGGAGCAGGTACTGCGAGTGTCCTGGCCAGCGGGTGAATACTGCTCGAACACTACCGATAAGTCAAGGTACTCCTGCAGAAAACACAAAAAGACATTGTTTGAGTTCAATCATTAATTAACAGACAGCCCAGGCCTGTGAAGGTGATCAAACCAAATTACAACGGGCTGTCATGCAGGGGTATAATCGTGCTCAGAAGGCTTGGCATTCAAAAACGGTTTGTCAAAGCTGCACTGCTATACTCGACAGGATTTGAGTGAGGTTTTTTGGGGAGAAATCGGACAATCGAGATAGCCATTGATAGCAGTGTGGTGCTAGCTTGATCCTAGGCAGGGAGCGAATGTTATCGGCTCCAAAGTGTTTGCCAACAACTGCATCAAGAGGCATGCTCAGAGAGCTAGCATGCTTAGAAACAAACCTTGCAAATACATTGACCACTTTTATAAAGATGGTTGTAGAACTGGTTAAACAGGCCTTTTCATTTTGAAATAGAACATACATTTTTATTAATTGAATTTAGTACATCTACGAGTAACTTCAGATGCTCGGGTCTATATTTGCTTCAACAGGGTTAGTGTTAGAAATCTAGTTATCTTTCATGATAGGTGTGTATAATAGCATACGATGAAAATTCATAATAAAAAATAAATTCAAATAATAATAAATGATAATGGTTTCTAAATTTAGATCGGCCACCACAAGTTTTACTATCAAACAACTCTCTTCTGAACGTTATCAAGAAAATGGAGGAATAAATATAAAAATAAACTGTTTGCTATCCATGTGGTCAATCAGCTAATCAGTTTCACTTTGTGCTGGACAGCATGTGCTTACATCAGTGGATGTCATTGTCAGGACCCTGTCATGGTCCTCCACCAGCTGCTTGAAGGTTGGTCTCTGTGAGGGAACTGCATGCCAACATTCTCTCATTATCATATATCTAAAAGATAAATCAAGAGGTCCTTGAATTGATATAAGAAAAAAGGCACAAAAAAAGCAAAACAAAAAAGCAAACCATGTATTTTTTAAGCCAACTTCATTTCCAGAGCAATCCCAGCATATCATTAAACTTGTAAATGCCTTCCATAAGAAAATGCTGATTATAAATACAAATAAATGTATTTGGCACTACAGCCACACCTAACAGGACAGCTTTAGCACTGTTTAGAGGGCTGTAGGTGGTAACATTTACGTATGATTCATTCGTACACTTGGGTACTGTGTTAAAAAAGGGAACACTGAATTTCGTGATTTTTTACTTGGATCAATTCTACATAGAATTGATCCAAGATTCATATTTCAATATTTTTTGTTAACCCTTTTGTAAATTGAACATTGCATTAAAGCGGGTCTTATCCCAAACCTCCACTGTACTGCTGCATTACAAGAAGGAGCACTGACACAGTAAACCCAGCCTAAGTAAAACGCCCCACTTTGGCCGGTAATGACCTGGAGCTGCAGTACTTACAGCTCGTGCGTGCAGTTTGCAGGCTTGTCCATCCGATGGCCTTCTTTCAAAAGCTTAAATAACTCTTCAACAGGGATTCCGGGGTATGGGGACCCCCCCAGAGTAAAGATCTCCCACAAGATGACTCCATAGGACCAGCTGGGAATGAAAGACAGCAGGAGCCTTAAATTCAGTGTTTATTTATTCATTTTTTCTTCCCTGTGCGTCTGTGCATGGCTAACATAGTTATCAGTGGCATCACTAATTGCTCAATTTTTTGGAGATCATTCCCTCCACCCCCACCCTCCACCCCTCTCCCGTCAATGAAAGAGCAAAGTCTGATTGAAATGAGCATTTAATCAGATAGGTGGCAGGCCCATCTATTACTAGCAAGGTCTTTGTTAGGTCCTCACACAAGTGCCGCTGAGCAGATCTAATCGAATTATCCACACAGCTTCAGTGGACCAGCAAACAGGAGTCACAGGCTGGCTGAACCACTAATTGTTGTAAATGGATACCTAATATTGCTTAATAATAATCACCCAGGCTTACAGGAATTATTGCTCAACATCCGAGCTTTGATTCAGTGATATTACCATTACCACTGCAATATAATCTAAAACTACTGCTATTCAATTTGTAATTATTTGCAGTGATAAAAAGAATACTCTTAATAAACAATCCTATATATATATATATATATATATATATATATATATATATATATATAGGCAGGTTTCATTTTTTTAATAGTCTACATGTAATGCTCTATTTTATTTTTACTTTCGAGAATAATAATTAAAAAAGAAGAAAAAAGAAGAATTATTGATACATTAAAAAAAAAAAAAACCTAAAAAAAACATTCAGAGATTAATATCCAGGGGGAATATGATTTAATATTGAATTTGGAATTTTACTCAAAGAGTTCTTTTGACATCATAATACAGGTTATTTGTAATTCCTGACTGCTCTCAGTGTACTCCTTCCAATACACAGTTGCAGCAGACTATGTCTGTGTCTGTGTCTGTTTTGGGGGACTGGGAGGTTAATGTCCTAAAGGGAGTGGGTACTTTTGATCTCCTTTTAATTACGCCCCTTAAAGAGTAAGTAGCATTACACGTCCCCACGTGTTGCTACAGCTGTTTAAATAACATACCTGTAATTTTTCTTTTCATTGTTAACATCCTGACAACTTTCACACTTATAACTTTAAAGTCTGTTTCAAAGCTCTTTTCAAAATGTCCGCTCTAGTGCACTGATAGTGTAAGGATTATTGCCCACATTGTCAAATAAGTAACCTAGTAATAATGGTCCATGACGTGGTACGTAACAGAAAACCCTACTTCTCCGCATTACAAAAAAATTGGATTACAAACAAGTGGTGGAACCTATTTAATAACACCAGCCAGGGGTGAAACAAAAGATAAATGAGGGTGTTACAAAAAAAGAGGCCTGTTTAAACACGTGTCTTCCCACTGATGATATTGAGATATTCAGTTTACCATGAACATTAAGTTACCATGTTTTTTAACAGCTTATAAAAATGTTAAACAAAATTGTGTTGACGCTGACAGAACCTCCCACCCAACACACAAAAAACCCACACATCCCCCCCTTCCTCTTTTTTATATTCTTCTAAAAAGTTGTAATCAAAACTTACACATCACTCTGGTGGGTGTAGACCCGGTCAAACAATGCTTCTGGGGCCATCCATTTCACAGGCAGCCGACCCTGTAATTAGGATGACAAAAGGAGTGATCTATCAGCATGCCCAGTCAGCCTCCGTGGCTCCAGCTCAATCCCCCTCTCTAATCCTGTTTTAATATCTCTCCCTAATGACCACATGTGTCCACCGGGCAGCTGCATTAGCCCAGAATCACATTCACTTCCACAGCAGCTCGGCACCCTTAATACCAGCAATGCATTTGAATGTCCTGTGTTACAGGAAAGAAACTTTAGAGACTGGTTAACGAATGCCAAAATCCCGACTCAATCACTTAAGTGGTTTCAGCAAACTGAAATGTACAAAAAACACTGACAGAGAATCGGAACCTACATTTCTTGTGCATTGTCCAAGTATTAGTCTTTCTGAAGGTTCTTGGTTTTGCAGTTTCCCTTGCTTCTACTGTGCTTACAGCAAGCATTTACCATGCTTCCTTTACCATACTTATCTGTGATGTTAATGAACCAAGTCTGCCTGCGAATCTCCATGCTTTTGCTGTTACAGTAATCTGTCGCGTATCCGACTGCGGTGAGTGAGGGTGGATATGTGAAAAGGCGGATAAATGAATCCTGTTTTAAATACCCTTATACACAGCTGTAACAATTACTATATTCACACAATTATTGTTTTGAGATTCATCTTTTATTAAGGAGCTCTCCTAAATCCCTGGTTTAGAAAGATCCAGGGTATTAATGCTTGTGACAGAGTAGCCATCTGCCATGTGTGTGCGTGTGCATTCGCTGCTGAGTGACAGGAAGAGAGCGAGATGGAGGTTGATGTTGATACGCCCCACAGGCGAACAGGATTTATTTACATCTCAACACACTGAACAGCTCACGTGACACTACCAGCAATGGCAGCGCACGGAGCACATATATCACAGTGTACGGAAACTTTGGTAGGATCTACAATATCTGAACTAATTTTCTCTGTTCAATAATAAACTAACGTTGCTGAAGAGCTTGATCATGGCGGATAAACGGTTAGGGCAGATATGTGACAGGCAGATACGCAATGGATTACTGAATTACACTTTGCTATACGGTATACATTTTCATATGATCTAGAAGAGGAGATATTCTGAATGGTAGCTTGTTCAATTACAGTGCCTTGCGAAAGTATTCGGCCCCCTTGAACTTTGCGACCTTTTTCCACATTTCAGGCTTCAAACATAAAGATATGAAACTGTAATTTTTTGTGAAGAATCAACAACAAGTGGGACACAATCATGAAGTGGAACGAAATTTATTGGATATTTCAAACTTTTTTAACAAATAAAAAACTGAAAAATTGGGCGTGCAAAATTATTCAGCCCCCTTAAGTTAATACTTTGTAGCGCCACCTTTTGCTGCGATTACAGCTGTAAGTCGCTTGGGGTATGTCTCTATCAGTTTTGCACATCGAGAGACTGAACTTTTTGCCCATTCCTCCTTGCAAAACAGCTCGAGCTCAGTGAGGTTGGATGGAGAGCATTTGTGAACAGCAGTTTTCAGTTCTTTCCACAGATTCTCGATTGGATTCAGGTCTGGACTTTGACTTGGCCATTCTAACACCTGGATATGTTTATTTGTGAACCATTCCATTGTAGATTTTGCTTTATGTTTTGGATCATTGTCTTGTTGGAAGACAAATCTCCGTCCCAGTCTCAGGTCTTTTGCAGACTCCATCAGGTTTTCTTCCAGAATGGTCCTGTATTTGGCTCCATCCATCTTCCCATCAATTTTAACCATCTTCCCTGTCCCTGCTGAAGAAAAGCAGGCCCAAACCATGATGCTGCCACCACCATGTTTGACAGTGGGGATGGTGTGTTCAGGGTGATGAGCTGTGTTGCTTTTACGCCAAACATAACGTTTTGCATTGTTGCCAAAAAGTTCGATTTTGGTTTCATCTGACCAGAGCACCTTCTTCCACATGTTTGGTGTGTCTCCCAGGTGGCTTGTGGCAAACTGTAAACGACACTTTTTATGGATATCTTTAAGAAATGGCTTTCTTGCCACTCTTCCATAAAGGCCAGATTTGTGCAGTATACGACTGATTGTTGTCCTATGGACAGAGTCTCCCACCTCAGCTGTAGATCTCTGCAGTTCATCCAGAGTGATCATGGGCCTCTTGGCTGCATCTCTGATCAGTCTTCTCCTTGTATGAGCTGAAAGTTTAGAGGGACGGCCAGGTCTTGGTAGATTTGCAGTGGTCTGATACTCCTTCCATTTCAATATTATCGCTTGCACAGTGCTCCTTGGGATGTTTAAAGCTTGGGAAATCTTTTTGTATCCAAATCCGGCTTTAAACTTCTCCACAACAGTATCTCGGACCTGCCTGGTGTGTTCCTTGTTCTTCATGATGCTCTCTGCGCTTTAAACGGACCTCTGAGACTATCACAGTGCAGGTGCATTTATACGGAGACTTGATTACACACAGGTGGATTCTATTTATCATCATTAGTCATTTAGGTCAACATTGGATCATTCAGAGATCCTCACTGAACTTCTGGAGAGAGTTTGCTGCACTGAAAGTAAAGGGGCTGAATAATTTTGCACGCCCAATTTTTCAGTTTTTTATTTGTTAAAAAAGTTTGAAATATCCAATAAATTTCGTTCCACTTCATGATTGTGTCCCACTTGTTGTTGATTCTTCACAAAAAATTACAGTTTCATATCTTTATGTTTGAAGCCTGAAATGTGGAAAAAGGTCGCAAAGTTCAAGGGGGCCGAATACTTTCGCAAGGCACTGTATATACTTTTTCCTTTGTAGCACTGAGAATTTCTGTAATGTTTAATTGCAAACTATACTTACATTTGTCGTCTTTTTGTAGTAGTCGATATTATGTACGTCCCTGGCAAGGCCAAAGTCTGCAATCTTCATCACGTTGTCGTCTGTTACTAAGACGTTTCTGGCAGCCAGGTCTCGATGAATGCACTGTGAGTAAATCGAGAGAGAGTTTAGCAGCGTTGAGCATGCATGGGGTACACAGTACAGTGGATTCACTTCACCCCTTCCAGTGTACACTAACACATTTACTAACCACTGCATGCTAAAGTGCAAGGATCTGGAAGCAAGGAGGCTGTATAGGGAGAGCAGGCTTGATGGTCATTTACCTTTTGGGATGCCAGGTACTCCATCCCTCGAGCCACCTGGTAAGCGCAGGATACCAAGTCTTTGAAGGTGAGCTGCTCGTCTGGGATTTTGCAGGTGTCAAAGGAGTAATCCATGCCAGGAGGGCGTCGTGCTCTAAGATACTCTCTCAAGTTTCCTTTAGATGCGTATTCAACCAAGACGTACAGTGGACCTGGTAAAAAAAAAAGGAATCGGCCTTGAAATTATGTGTTGTTAATATGTTTGTTTTTAAGCCCAGCATGCGCTTGTTTCCACTGTTGGGACTTGTAAACGCTGCACAAAGAGCTAGTCTATTAAAAGTCACTTCAGGTCAATATGGCCAGTTTGAAGTTCCTCTTGCACCTACCATCCTGAGTACAGGCTCCCAAGAGGTTAATGATGTTCTTGTGCTTTCCGATCATTTTCATCATTTCCATTTCAGAGACCAGGTCGGAAAGATCCTTATCTGTGGCATCATCTAGAAAGAGGGGAGGGGACGGAAAGGGAAAAAAAAAGCGTTACCAAGATGAAATGAAATGTGCTGTAATTGCAATTGTATAAGTATCCAAAACATCATCTCTTAAAAAAACAAAAAAAACAATACAAATGCACTTTTTAAAAAAATGTACCTTTAAGCATCTTCACCGCAACAGTGGCGGGCTTGTTTGGCTTGTCTTTGTCTATCCCAATAGCCTCTGCCATAACCACCTGTCCAAAGCAGCCCTCTCCCAGCGGCTTTCCTAACGTCAGCCTGGAAAAAAACAGATAACAGGACACTTCAGACAACGGTACGAGAAGCAGAGTAGTGATTGTTTTAAAGTGTAGATAACCATTACTTAGTTCCCTTGTTTTCATTTGTAGTTTATATATATATATATATATATATATATATATATATATATATATATATATATATATATATATATATATATATATACATATATCATTTTGGTACACAGCAGTTTTCCTTTTTCTCAAACATATACAGACGTGCTCAAATTTGTTGGTACCCTTACAGCTCATTGAAATAATGCTTCATTCCTCCTGAAAAGTGATGAAATTAAAAGCTATTTTATCATATATACTTGCATGCCTTTGGTATGTCATAGAATAAAGCAAAGAAGCTGTGAAAAGAGATGAATTATTGCTTATTCTACAAAGATATTCTAAAATGGCCTGGACACATTTGTTGGTACCCCTTAGAAAAGATAATAAATAATTGGATTATAGAGATATTTCAAACTAATCAAACAGGGCAGCAGTGTGGAGTAGTGGTTAGGGCTCTGGACTCCTGACCGGAGGGTTGTGGGTTCAATTCCCAGTGGGGGACACTGCTGTTGTACCCTTGAGCAAGGTACTTTACCTAGATTGCTCCAGTAAAAACCCAGCTGTATAAATGGGTAATTGTATGTAAAATAATGTGATATCTGTATAATGTATGTAAAATAATGTGAATCTGTATAATGTGAAATAATGTATAATGTGAAATAATGTACAATGTGATATCTTGTAACAATTGTAAGTCGCCCTGGATAAGGGCGTCTGCTAAGAAATAAATAATAATAATAATAATAATAATAATAATTAGTTTCTTTAATTAGTATCACACATGTCTCCAATCTTGTAATCAGTCATTCAGCCTATTTAAATGGAGAAAAGTAGTCACTGTGCTGTTTGGTACCATTGTGTGCACCACACTGAACATGGACCAGAGAAAGCAAAGGAGAGAGTTGTCTGAGGAGATCAGAAAGAAAATAATAGACGAGCATGGTAAAGGTAAAGGCTACAAGACCATCTCCAAGCAGCTTGATGTTCCTGTGACAACAGTTGCAAATATTATTAAGAAGTTTAAGGTCCATGGAACTGTAGCCAACCTCCCTGGGCGCGGCCGCAAGAGGAAAATCGACCCCAGAGTGAACAGAAGGATAGTGCGAATGGTAGGATAACTGCCAAAGAGATACAAGCTGAACTCCAAGGTGAAGGTACGTCAGTTTCTGATCGCACCATCCGTCGCTTTTTGAGCGAAAGTGGGCTCCATGGAAGAAGACCCAGGAGGACTCCACTTTTGAAAGAAAAACATAAAAAAGCCAGACTGGAATTTGCTAAAATGCATATTGACAAGCCACAATCCTTCTGGGAGAATGTCCTTTGAACAGATGAGTCAAAACTGGAGCTTTTTGGCAAGTCACATCAGCTCTATGTTCACAGACGAAAAAATGAAGCTTTCAAAGAAAAGAACACCATACCTACAGTGAAACATGGAGGAGGCTCGGTTATGTTTTGGGGCTGCTTTGCTGCGCCTGGCACAGGGTGCCTTGAATCTGTGCAGGGCACAATGAAATCTCAAGACTATCAAGGCATTCTGGAGCGCAACGTACTGCCCAGTGTCAGAAAGCTCTGTCTCAGTCACAGGTCATGGGTCCTCCAACAGGATAATGACCCAAAACACACAGCTAAAAGCACCCAAGAATGGATAAGAACAAAACATTGGACTATTCTGAAGTGGCCTTCTATGAGTCCTGATCTGAATCCTATCGAACATCTATGGAAAGAGCTGAAACTTGCAGTCTGGAGAAGGCACCCATCAAACCTGAGACAGCTGGAGCAGTTTTGCTCAGGAAGAGTGGGCCAAACTACCTGTTAACAGGTGCAGAAGTCTCATTGAGAGCTACAGAAAACGTTTGATTGCAGTGATTGCCTCTAAAGGTTGTGCAACAAAATATTAGGTTAGCGGTCCCATCATTTTTGTCCATGCCATAAAAAAATTAAAAAAATTGTGCATTCTTTGTTTTTTGCGGAGGGGTACCAACAAATTTGAGCACGTCTGTGTATATATATATATATATATATATATATATATATATATATATATATATATATATATATATAATCACTGAAGATGCAACAGTAAGGTTTCAACCAGCATAGAGAAGACAGCAGATAGCTGAACCTTCACAGACTTTTCAAGGGAAAAGGTGAGTTCAACTGCCAGTTAAGTGGAAATGCTAGGTCAAGCTAATAAAGGGTAAGCACATGGATTTTAAAAGCTCAGTGGTGGTGCCTCACCTTGTACGCTGGAATTCCCACTTTGGATCAGCAGGCAGCTCCAGCTCCAACACGTTCGCCAGCATTGGTCCATCACTGGATGACAGGCGGGCAATTCTGACCAATGGGGTGTTA
The DNA here is from genome assembly GCF_902713425.1 of Acipenser ruthenus. NCBI lineage: Eukaryota > Metazoa > Chordata > Actinopteri > Acipenseriformes > Acipenseridae > Acipenser > Acipenser ruthenus. The sequence goes on along the minus strand of NC_081189.1, from coordinate 115,808,713 downwards.
GAATTCATGGACGAGTTGGACTCCAAGGACACCTGCTTGAATACAAAGAACAGAAACTGTTATAGTCTCTGAAAGTTGACAGATCTTAACTAACTTGACTGGCAAAAGAAACCCAAACAAACAAAAACAAAAACAAAAGACTTATATTAGTACATTTATATATCATACAATCAAACTCCTTTTGTATACAGTTCTTGCCAATGGCCTTAGTTAAATAATGCTTTACTGAGAAACAAAACAAAACATTGTAAAAACAAATGGTTGTGCATATGGATAAAATATGTGGAGGAATTTTTAGTTCTTTGATAATGTTGCCGTTTCAGATCCCAAGTGACACTAACTGACAGAGGCAAAGCTCTCCCATAGCCGCACGCCTCACACTACATTGTAGTGTCTACAACCGTCTGCTCCAAATCCGCTGACTGTCGTCTTAGTGGTGGATCTCTAATAAATTCTGTTTCGGTCGTCAACCATCGCCAGCACTCCCTCCCCACCCCCCATCTGAAAACAACCATCTACCACAGTCATCAGGTAGAGCGCCCCCTTAATGTGCAAGAGAGAGACCTTACAGACTCTCACTGCACCTGAAGACCACAACCCCCTTCCGCCCAGCACAGCAGGGTTGCAAAGCTTCTGCTACAGAGAGTCAAAGTGATAGTGTCTACCTGCTTCCATGTTGGCCAAGCAAAGAGATCTTATCACCAAAGTCCCTTACATTATATACAGTATATATTGAATAGACTAGTTAACTGCTGCTCCCCTTTATTTGTGACCCCCTGGTGTTAAGGTTTCTAAATCTGTTTGCTGCAGAGAGGGGATGGGACTGTTACTTGTTCATCAGTAATTCCATTTACATAATTATATTTGGTGCCTGATGTTAATACAAACGTGATTGTAGGTCACATCCTTGGATTATGGTTAAGTATTATATTCCATTGCTGGTTGGTATTTAAAGCTCCGTGAGCATACTATTTGAAAAGCAAATTAGAAATATCATATTTCAATCATAATGCAACAACATTTTACTTTAAATATTATTTTTGGACAACATCTGAAATCACCTTGGATTTATTTTAGGAACACAGGTTCCCAGGGTCCATAGGCTATAGACAGGTCTGAATGCTCAATGTGTACCCCAGGTACTGCATCTAGATAATATATTTATACAGTGAAATAATAAAACAGTTATAAAGCTGAAATGACAGAGACAGACTTCCTAAAACACAGCGAGAAAAAAGAAAAAAAAAACACCTGCAGACAAACAAAGACAACAACACGCCACACAGCAAACAGGAAGTGAAGGTCTGCAGTAACCTTGTATCTACTTTCTGTTACCTGTCTCTTGAGGGGGAACTTGGAGAGTTTCTGAATGGTCGGAGCGCTGAGGGTCTTCTTGGTGGACATTCTCATTCTGCACAGGATGACGATGACGATGGTCAGGATGAAGAGGACGCAGCCTGTCACGTAGATCAGGATGTCGGCGTAGGAAGAGCCTGAGTCATCCTCCTTGACCGTGTCTTGCGCTGTGGAGAAGGCGCCGAGGTAAACGCAGAGCACTGGACACATGATGTGAAACTACCTGAGTGCAGCAAGGCTCTTAAATCTAAGTATAGGCTCACGGCTCTATAGCTAAGAGGAAGATGACGAACATTCTGAATGAGGTGATTAGTGACATGAATACATTTTATTTAAAAGCAGTGCGATTCAGTATCAGAACTGGCAGGATAGTGAAATCTGGTGTGCAGTTATCACAAGAAGTGGATATTGATGGCACTTATTGGGCCATGCTTTCAAAGCGTTCACCAGTCTTTTATTAACTCCTATTTTTAGTGGTAAAACAAGTTAATTAAAGAATGGAGGAAACGCTTTGAAAATAAGGCCCCTTTGTTCTTATTATATAGCATTTTAGATAAGTGGTACTGCCTTTCAGAAACTGATATTTTTTGCTTTTCACAGTGTCATGGAATTACGTTCCGCCACTGACGCTTAATACTGAAGCTTGCTGAACTGCCTAACTTTACCTTTAATCTTAAACTGTTAACTGTACTACACTGCAGCTATGCTGTTGTCAATCTGTGTTAATACCAATTTATTACCTATGAAAATAGACGCACACAAAAACTTGCAAGTAACGACAAATGCATTTTGTGATAAATACGAGACATTCAAAGAATAAATGTTACACAAAAGGTAGAATAAGCCCCATGCTGTCCCCAGTTATGCATACTTTTCCTAGCCATTAAAAACAATCCTAGCAGATCACAGTCAGTGTTGTATGAGAAGAGCAGGTATAAGGGCAAGGCTATATCTACATCCCCCTGGGTAGTCATTAAAACATGCATGTGTAAGAAACAGCACATTTAACTCTAATTGATGTCAAACTGTTGTTTACACTTTGACTGTCTCAAACAGTGGAATTTGAAGCTCCAATGGTACGCGCTGGGTTGTATAAAAAAGAGCTGCAGTAATTAATGGGTTGAGGATTATGGATTCCTTTCATTTCTAAGTCTTGGCTGCAGTTGTATTGCGTCCCTCATGGTTAAGTGCCTTTTTTTTTTTACGAGTAATCAGCGTTGTAATTTGAACCACTAGTATATATATTATATTTATCTGTCTGGCAAATGGGCTCAAGTTTGATTAAGCCCCTGTAGTGGTACCAAATTCTCTAGGGAAAGATTCACTAGGCATTAGCACCAGTGCAAAAATGAGTTACAAAAATTGAAATGCTACTATTATACAAGTTTAATTAAATAACTCAACACGGGTGTACACCTCAGTTGTACCAGATTGTTTATGTTTCTGAATGCCTATCTTGAATCGTGTTGTTTAGTGTTTCAAACCCAGAACTGAGTACTCTTAATTCCTCGACCCAGCATTGATTACAATTAGAATATATAGACAATTATGCAATGCATGTGGTTCCATGTAGTATGAAATAACAGTGACTGTGAGCTGCATGTGGACAATTTGGAAAACAATTTAAAAAAAGGACATCAGACTTTAACAGCGTCCACTTGTCACAATAAGATTCAGTTACCACTACTCTACTTTCTGTCGGCAAGAGTAATGTTTTCACTGCCAAAAGAAAGGAATAGTGTTAATCACAGATTCCAGCATACTAGCACATGCTTGGATGACACTACATTTTTCCTTCTGTCTAAACTGTCAACATGTCCTAAACTGCAATGTGAAATGGATTTTAATTCACAACATTCTGATAGCAGTAACACTTAAATAGTAGAAAAATAAAGCGGTGGTTGAACAATCCTCTTATTTTCTTGATGTAAGAAACAGATCTATGACCTTGTTACCCAATGGCCCAGTTAAAGACAGATTGATAATGCTTCAACTACAGTAATAAAAATACATTATAGCATTAAAACTAACACATTCTGTTTTTATTTTATTTATTTATTTATTTATTTTTAAATTAATTTAACAATTATAGCTTTATTAAAATATACAAATTGCACCATAGAAACATGAAATCATACATAAATAAAATGTGACATGATTTACTATCTTCATTAAACTAATATGCCAGAGAAGGAAATTAGACTCCCATTGCATAGCGCTTCGATCAAATCCGGGTTTTAATTTGGGATCTACTTTTAAGACTATTTAAGTCGCAGTAAAACCTGCAGTGAACCAAATTGCTATTCAATTGGGAGTCTTTAATCCCCTCCCTCCTGATGCATGTAAAAAGAAACCCCAAACAGCCTCAGAAGTGAAAAACCCTTGAAAGGAGAGACCCAGGCAGGCAAGAGGAAATACCTGGTACCACGGACAGCCATGCAGAGTGGTGCGTGTACCCAATAGAATTCCCAGCCAGACAGGTATACTTCCCGGCATCCTCATAAGTAACATTGGGCAAGAGCAGGATTTCTAGCTCCTTATCCGTTGTGTTAATACCTGCCGTCTAGTTGAGATGGAAAGGGTAGGAGGAGGAGGGGTGCAAGGAAAGAAAAAAAAAAACGAAAGAAAAGTAAGCCAGAATATAACTTTTTTGACACCACAGATCCCCCCCCCCAAAAAAAGCAAGAATGAAGCAGATTGTTTTTAATGCATGTTGTCTCCTGTAAAAAAAAAGACCCTCTTTCTCCATGTGGTGGAAACCTTGTGTGTGCACCTCTCCCAGGACACCTGCAGTAAAGCAAACGTTCCCTTCACCAGGCTTTGTTTATCACTCTGTCCCATCACAAGGCATGCAAGCCGAAAGCATTGGATGAAAAATGAACCCACAATATGCCCAATTGCTTTGGAATAGTTGGTAAGCACTACAGAACAAGCAGGCTAGGTTTAAAAGAATCAGAGAATAGGTTAGGTGAAGAAATAGGCTTTCTGCAGCAAAGTGTTACTGAACTGAGTTGTTTTTAGTGTCCAGCTATCCAGATATATTAAAAAAACAGTTTGAAGAAACAAAAATGTGTTTTGCTGTAAAATGCCCAATAAGAATAAATATTAGGAAAGCAAATATAAGGGTTACGAATAGTGAAGCAGGATTATGTCTGATCTTAGAAAAGGAAAAGCAGTGGATCAGATAAGAGTCCAACTAATTTCAATAAAGCAGCTCAAATTTGATATAGCAATTATTTTTTTGTTATTGTGGGATTTTTTTTATTTTTTATTGCCACGTATGTGCAATTATATCCATCGCAAAGCTTAAGAAAGAATACCGTTTTACAGGATAGTGTTGGATTATATCCGGTATATTCTGTATACATAGAGTATATTTGAATGATACCTTGCATATGCTGTTAGAAATGTATGGCATACTCTCCAGCCTGTGCGTGCATGAGGGCCTGGGACAGAGTTCTGTGTTTACCTGGTGTCGGTTTGCGAATATGAAGCCAGAAAAGCTTTTCGGCGTAGCCTACGAAATTGGAGGCTCTACAGTGATACTCTCCCACGTCCTGCTCTGTCACATTGTACAGAGCCAGCTTAGCATCAGCTTCAGCCTTTTTACTTATCCAGGACTGCAGAAACAGATACACATTTCAGTGAATAATACTGCTCAATAAACGGTTCATCATTAACTCTGTGTAATCACAATCAAGGATGTTGTGCCTATGAGAGAAGACCTACGTGCACTACAAGACGTTTTGTTGCCATAGGATAACAAAGTATCCTGGCTGTTGTGGGCAATAGGAAACGTTTAATTTTTTTCCGGGTGCTTTTAAAGAGGGATACATTGCATTTGTCATGCCAAATAATAGGATTGCTGTGTGGGTCCCCTTTTGGCATGCAATTGTCTCAAAAACAGTTGCATGTGTAGGTTTTTTCCTTTTGGCTTAACACCCTTGATTCTGCTTTGATCCCAGAACAGACTACATTTGTAGCATTTAAAATTGTTGCATTACCACATTATTATTATTATTATTATTATTATTATTATTATTATTATTATTATTATTATTATTTTACATTCATATATAACACATTTGCATCAGATGATAAGAAAGCTATGACTTTTTTTCCCTCGCAGAAGTCTGGCTCCAAGACGTTTAGTGCAAACTGACTTAGCCAAAAATCCTACATAAAAAAGAGCTTTGTTGCTTGTATACCGCACAAGAAATGCTGTAACTTGTCAAGATCTGTTTAAACAAATAAAAGCTCCAAGCAAATGTTGTTTCAATTATCTGGGAGTCCAAAATAAAAGTCTGGGACAAAATACGAGCAGTCAGTGGTCTGTCTCTGCTGCTGACTCTGCCCTTTGTGAATTGGTAGTAATTTTTTCCATAGCTTTTCGGGAGTCTTCTCTACTAAATTAAGCGGTGCATATGAATTAAATGAATTTCAGACTGCTAATGGGGTTGCTCAAAGCCGCAACCAAGGCGTTTCAGTTATTTCCAAAACCAGATGTTTTTTTTTTTTTTTTCAGATTGGAAAGCCGGGCCTGCTTCCCCTCATGAACTGCTTTAAAAGCACAGAAATAAGAATCTGCACAAACTAACATGGCCTCTTTTGGGTAGTATCTTCATGTGGGCAGTAAATGGTTGTAGGAGTGCACTTAAATAAATAAATAAATAAATAAAAAATAAAAGCGTTTAGCACTTTATTACCTAAATTTGAGTGTGGGACGCAAAACAAAATCTGCTAGTTCTTGTTCCTGAATGTGAAGCTGCAGTATGAATTATTGTAAATCTAGTAGCATCACTGTTTACACTGGAACGCTCCATGATTCTGAAAAATCCTAATCTGGCACATAAATTACATTCCTCTGCATATCCTGCTCAAATCCCTAGCCCATTGTTCTGCATTGTCCCCTCGGATAAAGGATTAATCCCTGTTGTGTATAACCAAAGGGAAAAGCTTAGGCCTACTTCCCTGACCCCATGGTTACAGGTATTTATCTCGTGAACTCCAACAAAGTCCACAAACAAAGGATTTAATTATTTTCTGTTTCAAGCAGGAGGCTACAGGGCACAGGAGTTTTTAAGCACTATAATTAAAGTGACACTGCAGTCTCATAATGACTTTATTGGTTGAAAGGGCAAAAGATATATTGCAATAGTGATGTTTCTACAAACATTGTACACGTTTCTGTATCGGAAATGATCTGAATGTGAACCCTACAACCTCTGGGGCTAAAACTCGGCAGGACATTTCTTTAGATCATGATGACTGAAAAACTATCCTGGGTATTTACAATTACATTAAAAAAAACAAACAAAACAAAAAAAAAACACAGTACATCATATTACATATTTTATTTAAAACTAAAAGTAATGGTTTTTCACAGGCAATTCCAGTTTGTATTCAACCACGTCGTTTTATACATTTATCAGTCACAGTGCGTTGGTGTTAACCTGCAATTCCAAATGAAAAGGAAAGTTCTTCATATTACAAAAAAATACATTTATGTTGTTTTTATCATTTACCAATAGCCAGGTTGAGGAAAGCAAATTGCTTATCGCTCCCAGATTAAATGTAGTTATTATCTTAAAGAAATGATGCCAATGTTTAAATATAACATTTTTATATTGTCATATAACACAACATATGCTAAGCAGAGAGGACTAGTGCTATTTGCCACTTACTTTCAGAATGGTGACGTAGGGCACTCCGTCTGACCCGTATTTGCTGCCGTTGACCTCTATGTGCTTGAGCCACTGGATGTGGGGCTGGGCGTCGCTGTACACTTTACAATGGAACTCCACATTGCTGCCCAACACCACCGACTGGTTAGCAGGTAACCCAGCCTGTAGGATAGGTCTGTGGGGTGACCTCTCTGATTATTGGGAGGAGGGAGGGAGAGAGGGAGAGTGAGAGTGAAACACATTTTTATCTTGGTCCATTCATTTAGGTAAGAATGATGCTATTGTTTTGATCGCTGGTTCCACTGATAAGGAATTGGTTTGAATGAGTTAAGTCAGCAGACCTCGGCAGCGTTCATCAAACTGTTTTGTTTGTTTGTAAGTGCATCTATTAAACCATTAAGTGCCATTGTCCTCATTTGAGGACAGGCTACTTTGCAGCTTTTTGGAGCATTTTTAACTGGCATCTACCTGTTATTTTCATTTTCTTTATAACTACATTGTTATGATAACTTACTCTAATTCTGTTAACTGCAAAAGTGTAAATCTAATGTATTAAATTACACAAATACAGCTTTGTTCTGATTTTGGTGCTTAATGGGTTAAAAGGGTAGGCATGAAGGGTAATGTGGTACAATGTAGAGAAGCTCATCATCTTAGAACTGCATGTGCTATTCCCTGCTCTGAATGTAAATATTGAGACTGGAGTTTTCAGTGCAGCACCAAAATGAACCTCAAGCGGAAACGCAATCCAGCAATGTATTGGTCTTACCCAGGACGTCGAGCTGGTACGTGTGGCTGATGCTGCCCTGCTTGTTCTCCACTATGCAGGTGTAGTTTCCCCGGTCCGAGGGGACCACGCTCTCCATCACCAGGCTCCACTGCTGGTGCCTCAGCTGTCCAGAACAAACATGAATCGTTTATTACGACTGGATAAGTTATTCATTTATTTATTATTATAATTGATTATCAGGAAAACGTATGAACAAAAGTAGCGAGCAAAGAGTGTGTCAGTAAACTACACACACACACACACCCACCCTCACACCCACACACACCCACCCTCACACCCACACACACCCACCCTCACACCCACACAGAGACAAAATGTAATGTACAATAAAACTACAAATGTGAAAACTCTTCCTCAGCTAACATTCTGGAGCTTTTTAGTATTTTACAGATTCATTTGAAGCACTAATTGCTAGTTGCCGCCTCTAGTATAGAACAATTCTGCATCTGTTTTTTATTTTCAGTTCAAATTTTGCATTCTCAATACAACAGTCAACATTATCACAATTTCCAACCCAAAAAAACTGATTTTCAATATTTTAGTCCACAACACAATTTCAATATTTGACTGAAGATAAGTTTATTCTTCTTAAAGCTACACTGTTGCAATATACTGCACCAAACCAAATTCTGATCTGCGGACACATACCATTTATTCTCATGAATGAATAATAAATACCTGATGTGTAAACAAGCATTATATGATATTAAAGATTCCAGAAAGGGTTCAAATGTTAATGAACGTATGTGGTACAAGTTATAGAGGGTTAAAACTAAAGGACTATGATTAAGCAGCATGGGACACATGGGGTATTGAGGCTTTCAAGAATGTCAGACTCTGAATGGTTGGCAAAATAATTAGGCTCAGCCTTATTCAGATCACTTGACCCATTACGTAAATGTATCCCTTGTAATTTTTAAGAGGACATGGTAAGTGACCTATGGATAGTGAGCTAGGCTGGTCATTAGACATAATGGGGTACATTTTCAAAGGTGACTACATTTTTGTCAAATTTTCAACAGTGGCTGTTGTAAGTTGATGTTTCTAGACGTGCAGGTGCGCTATTTGAGAACACATACGTCTACAACCCTCCATAAGGTTACAATTGGATTTAGATGCTCAAAAATCAATGGGATTTTCAGAGTTACAGACTTTAGTCTGCCCTCCATCTAACAGATTATAATGTATATAAATGGACAGGAAGTGATGCATGTGTCTAAATATAGATGTCTGCACCTGTTACCGATTTGAGAAAAGGTATATACAGTATATAAAAAAAACACAGGTGTGTCTTTATTGCGCACAATGGCAAACAACAATGAGACTGGGAACTCTGCCACAGTACCCAAGAAACCATCACAAAGCTGAAAGCCAAACATCACACAAGAAGTAAAATGATGTTTTAGTTGATGAAGTAATTGAAATTTATAAATCATGCAGGACAGACACAAATATTTCAAACCACGGCTGGGAGAAAAAAGGTAAATGCAGTTTCCCAGACAAAGCGAAATACCGAAGAAATAAAAATGAGATGCAGAGATATTAGGCAAAATGCTAAATACAAAACTGCTCAAGCTGCCAAAAAAATGGCAGTGGACCAGCTCACACTGTGACTTTGACTCCCCTTGAAGAAAAAAACCCTCAGTACTATTCCGCGCATCAATTTGGAAGGAGTTGCAGGCTTAGATATATTTGCCTAAGCACAAACTCAGTGTGGTAAGTTAAATGACCCGCTTAGCCAATGTATGTTTCTTTTCCTAATGTTTGCCACTATTTAATTTAAAATACAGTATTACACATAAACATTATGCTGCTTTACACTGTACTAATTTCACTTTATTATGTCAGAAACCCTTGTTCTAGAAACTAGAGCCATGGGGCTGGAATTGGATCCTTGTCACGTTTCTGAAGATGAAGAACATCCAGTTCACACAGTATCCCCTCCATCAGACAGTAGACCTGTACGAAGAAGCCTTCAACCGGAGCCGATGATGAAGAAGAACACATCCAGACTTACCTCATGCAACACCACACTCATTTAAAAGCTATATTATCCACACATTTAAGGTCCTTCTTTGCACAGCATCGAAAATAAACTTTACTCTTATTTATGTGAACAAAAGCGTCAAACTCAGATTTTTGTCAAACATAAATGATAACTCTTCAGAACTAAAGGCAATACAGAGGTCAATGGTTGACGTGATGAAAGACCTTGCGGTAGCATTAAGAAAAATAAAGATAGAACGATGTAATCTAAATTTGGAAATATGTGAGACTACATTTCAAAGCAGTGAGTCAGACGTTTGTTCTGCTGCAGGGAAGAAAAGATCTGTGCGAACCAACATAGCGTGCCTCCGTCTCGTGGGGCTCTCCAAATCTGATGCTAACTCTTCACATAAATCTGAAATTGCTTGTTTATTGAGAGGGAAAGGTCTGACGATTTAGTCTTCTGGTAAGCTCTGAAATGCCAGCCGGTCATGGTAGATCCTTTCACTATATGCCCTAGTTCTTCTACTTTTCTACTTATAGCTCTTCTTTGTGCAGCTTGTATGGTAAAAAAAATAGAAGCCAACAGACACCTAAGTGCATAAGGTGCAAATATTAGATGATCTAGAAAATCGCTCTTACACTCAACTCCAGTCCGGACGTCTAAAAGCCTGAGTTACACCCTTCTAAAGCCTTTAGTCACCTTTGAAAATGTACCCTAATGTGTTTTAGGGGTTCTGTTTAAAGTTTATTTTCATGTTATTCCCCGAGCCTGGTCTGTCTCCACTGAAGTAGAATCACTGACCAGACAGAAATAGAATCACTGGGACTAGAAATGGGGCTTTGCTTAGTGTTTAAATATTGAAAAACTCCAAGCATGTTGTCTGCTGGAGCCCTGCTTCAGTGCAATGGGATTGAAATACAAATCCTATTGTTTTTTTTTATTAAGGGGTAGATTGCTGTATTGTATTTGTATAGAAGGCATGGGCAGTATTTACTGTAAATAGGCAGTTAATTAAAAAGAGTGGGGGGCTTCACATATGTTACCGTTACGCCACTAATGAGAAATTACGGTAATTAAATAATTTTTCTGTGCTAGTTCTGTATGTCAAAATGTTAAAAAAGCAGATAATGTTTAATAAAAAATAGGTATACATCTATGTTATTTTATTAATGTGTATCTGCAATAAAACGAAAAATAAAACAACAAACAAAATTTGTGAAAAATAAAACGATTGTACAAAATAAAAATAATTTCACAGAGCTCTAATTATTGCCCACATTGTCAAACAGGTAACACAGCAATAAGATCTATGATGTAGTACGGAACAGAAAAGCCAGAGCACTTGTTATGTTTTTATTTTTTATTTTTAATCGCTCTTCCTGCAGTGATTTAGAGGACAGCGGTACTAGCCGTTCTACTAAGCAGCGGTACCAGCCGCTCTACTAAGCAGCAATACCAGCCGCTCTACTAAGCAGCAATACCAGCTGCTCTACTAAGCAGCGGTACCAGCCGCTCTACTAAGCAGCAATACCAGCCGCTCTACTAAGCAGCGGTACCAGCCGCTCTACTAAGCAGCAATACCAGCCACTCTACTAAGCAGCAATACCAGCCGCTCTACGAAGCAGCAATACCAGCCGCTCTACGAAGCAGCAATACCAGCCGCTCTACGAAGCAGCAATACCAGCCGCTCTACTAAGCAGCAATACCAGCCGCTCTACTAAGCAGCAATACCAGCCGCTCTACTAAGCAGCAATACCAGCCGCTCTACGAAGCAGCAATACCAGCCGCTCTACGAAGCAGCAATACCAGCCGCTCTACGAAGCAGCAATACCAGCCGCTCTACGAAGCAGCGGTACCAGCCGCTCTACTAAGCAGCGGTACCAGCCGCTCTACTAAGCAGCGGTACCAGCCGCTCTACTGAGCTCTGCTAAGGTTAATAGCTCACACGACATACGACCCTTAGTCATAAATTATAAGAAACAAAGTCAAACAGACAAACGTTTCCAGCAGTGGCATATTTTGTTCAAGTAAGACCTCCAAAGCTATTGTCCGATTTGTCAAAGATGACAAGTTTTGTCCAGGAAAAGTGAAGCCTGTCAGCTAGTGGAGTGACCCTAATCCTTTTGGTGTGACACAGGCCTTGTCAACCAATCACATTAGCTCTTCTGTCACCATGACAAAACTGGGGGTAAAGGGCACTCATTACTCCCCCCAAGGTCAACATCATGCATGCAGGGAATGCTAATAGATTAAAAACAGTGCACGTGTGTGGGTGGGTGGGTGGAGAGTCCAGTAGGCATATAATCAGCTTTCTAACATTCACAGAAAACCTTATGCAAAACAACTTCTTATTTTTCTTTTATATAAAAGAAACAAAAATGATAAAATCATAATAACTGTTCTTATGTTATGTTTATAGTGTTTGGTTGCTACCTCTCATCAAGTTGAGAGTGTATTTCTCGTGCACCCTTTGCTTTGTCATACAGAGAGTGCAAGAGAAAGAATACTCTCAACTTGATTACAGGTAGCCGCCAAACAATTATAAACATATTATTAGTCATTAAATCAAAATTAAAAAAACAGACAAAACCTTGATATTAACGTGACTGGGGCACTCAAAGACATTACACTTATTGCTGAAACTCTTGTCTAAGGTTTTTTTTGTTTGTTCAACCTTGCTCGACCACCCTACATTTCTTGACAGCTGAAGATAATGGTATTAACTGCTACCCAGAGAAGGTCCAGGCTGCACCTGTATTCAGAGATGTCTTTCTCTGTCCTTTCGGCCGTGCTTTGTCTGGTTTGGGCAGATCTCCATGGCAATGAGGTAAGTAGTGGATAAACTCCTTCAAGGGGGTTCCTTGGAACATTTTTCAAATTGTATTTATTTTTGTAAATTACTGGATGTTAACAGTTATGAACCAACAGTTACTTTGTCTGAGCACACAGCAAACCTTACTAAGATGAAGCCTACTTTCTGTGACAGTGACCAACGTTCCTCATTGCTGGACAAACAGAGCTGTTCAATTCTTGGGCCTATTCTGCAAATAATCATTAATCAATCATTTTCTCAGGGCTCCTTCCCTCAGATCTTGAAACTTGCATCAGTTTCCCCATTGTTAAAGAAAGCTAATCTGGACCATAATGCGTTTAATAATTATCGACCCATATCAAATCTTCAGTTTTTAGGCAAACTCATTGAAAAACATGCTGCTCAGCAGCTGCAAGAACATGTGTCCTCCTGCGGACTCCTTGACACTAATCAGTCTGGATTCCAAGCCTTCCATAGTAATGAGACAGCTACCTTGTGTGTTGTTGATGAGTTACTTAGCGTGCTAGATAAAGGGGGTTTGGCCATCTTAATCCTGTTAGATCTCTCAGCAGCCTTTGACACAATAGACCACAGTCGTGTATTGCAGAGGGTGGAGCAGGATATGGGCATCTGTGGGACCTCACTCAACTGGATCAGGTCGTTTTTGACTGATCGCTCCCAAAAAATAACAATGGGTCCCTATTCCTCTTCAGCCAGGCCAGTCACGTGTGGCGTCCCACAGGGTTCTGTATTATCTCCCTGACTGTTTAACATCTATGTTAAGCCGCTGGGGGAATTGATCAGGGCACATGACCTTTCTTTCCACCAGTATGCCGATGACACTCAACTATATCTTGAAATTCGGGTTGGGCAGGACTTTAATACTCTGTCTGTTTGTCTGTCTGATATTAATAGCTAGATGTCTGGAAATTGTTTGAAACTTAACCCTGACAAAACAGAATACTTGCTGTTTGGGTTGGAGGCTTAACTTGGCGATCTGAGGCATATGGCATCGCTGTTAACTGCCAATGGAACTTTTCCCCTATTAGTAAATAGGACTAAGTCTGAGTCTGGGTCTAGTGTTGGACAATGCTCTGTCATTTCCGCCTCAGATAAAACAAGTAGTAAAAACTTGCATGCTCCTTCTATGGACAATCAAAAAGAATAAACCATTTCTCTCAGACAGAGACTGTGCTACTGTTCTGAATGCCCTCATAACACCTCGTATCGACTATGGCAGTGCCCTGTATGTGGGTCTGCCTCGGTGTGGAACCAGACTGCTCCAGGACATTCAGAATGCCTTAGCTCTACTCTTAATTGGTCGATCTCATGTGCTGTTTTTTCTACTTTTTTTATTAATGTATATTCATATCCTGTACAGCGCTCTATAAAAAATTTAAATAAAAAAAAAATAAAAAACAGAAGCAGTGAACTTTTTTCTTTCTTTCTAAGATGTCATAAACAAAGCACCCTGACAGAACACTACTGTGGCTGCTTTTTATTATTTATGTATTTATATTTATTTACAATTTTTACCACTGTGTACTTTTAGAAAATGTCTGTGAAGGAAACTGTGAGTGTGTGCACCCAGACAAACCACACGTATGCACCTACGCAATGAGAAATCAGGATCGCCTTTTATATGCTTGTGGAGACAGGCCTAGAAATAATTCCCTTTTTGAATGCCATGTAGCAGATTCATGGTTAATGAGGGTGGCTGTTGACTCAGTGCCAATTAGTGAAACTGCGCCCAGCGCCGTATGGGCTGGTATGTACATTTGCATTGGCTTAATAACAATGCCTTTTGGACTGCACCCTCTTTAGCATGCTGGGTGTCAGTAGCTCAGTGGTTAGAGGTCCTGGTACTCACACATGACCGGTCCTTAATGATTTCATTTACCAGTTCAGTTAAACACTAAACAATATGGTCGGAATATTGCCCTGGACTTGAACTGAGTATCACCTGGTTAGCTAGGACAATCTCCATCTGCAAACTAAGCATCTGAATGATTCAGAAAGAGAGTTTAAAGGCTCCCACGCAACATGTGTGCAAGTGTTTTTTTTTGTTGTTTTTTTTTTAAAGGTGAACTGGAGCAAAAGGTTTGTAAGTCGGTCCCCTAGAGCACCTGTCTGATTCCACGAATATTTAAACCCTTCAGTGTCTGGCCTGCTAATCCTTTGTGGACTTTACTCTCAGTCCTCATGTGACTGGGTTTGACCCCTGACCCCTGTCGACTCCTGGTCACTGACACAGGGGTGGGTTTGTTAGCAGTCTAATAATGTCTCCTCTCACCTTGATGCCTCCTATCCGGTGCTCCCCCTTGAACTCCTTGCCGTTCTTTAGCCAGTGGATTGTGGGTATCGGGTTTCCGGCGGCCTGGCAGCGGAATCTCACCGTGTTGGCAGCGGGAACTGCTAGGAGCCTCTTCTCCATTCGCTCAGGGCGCGTCCAATATGGAGCTTCTGGGGCAAGAAACATGGATCAGTCCACAAACGTTTCTCACAGCAAGCGGGACAGAATATGTACAGTAGTATATACGCCAGTTCCAATCTCTGCTCTTTATTCCATTCTTTTGTATTCTATTTTATTTTCTATTCTGTTATATTCCAGATTGTATTATTGTATTTGTATTATTGTATATCTTTCTGCTAAATAGTTTTTTTTGTAAAGACATCAAGCACAAAAAATCCTAAGTGATCAAAATGTTTGTAATGCTATCTATCTTCCACTAGTGTTTCTCTTCGGCCTGTCAGTGTGGAATTCGAATATCAATGTTTCCAAAACCTCAATTTTAAAGAATTGATAGAGAACTCACTTTAACATCCTCTTTGACATAAAGCCCGATGCCAACTTGCTTACGTCTTACTGACTGAAACAACACTTTAGTACAGTTCCACCAACGACTGTAAGTTTACAGTATCAGCTTACCATTACGGCAGAAAAGAGTACTACATAAAGGTGTCTGGGGAGAGATCACCCACTGTGTGCAGGCATTCATCGAGAATGATCGGTGTTGGCTGAAAAATGATTTTTTTGGGGGGGCGTTTTTTAAACTAACAAAAGTCAATTTATTCCTAACTCGTCATATACTAGGGTGTCAGTAACATGCTCTTTTATAAAACCAAGTAACTTTAAAGAAAACAAGCACCACATTAAAGCAGCTCTTCATAAGTCTAAAGGTTTATTCACAATTCAATCTGAAACCATGTACAACACACTCTCGTTTGGCTATAATGGAAGGTTTATTCTCTCAGGATAACACTTTGGACCAGGGGCCTCAACACTTTACCCATTTTCCTTTCCAGATATGTGGAGTGAAATAAAACCAACCTTGTTCACTTAGTACTCTACATGCTGCCAACAGACAGTCCCACCTTGTCCCTCAACTGTATACATCTACAAATCCTCTTAGGTTACCTTGGTTACAAGCCAGGCTAGACAGTATACTGGCATTAAGTGATACCAGCTCACTTAGGTTAATGGTAGCCTTTATTAAGTTGTCTCATTTTTCGCAATTGGTAGTGGCTGGAAAGGAGAACTCACACACTGCCGCAAAGCTTGAGAAATTGTTGTCCTGTCATGTGATGTCTTTCTTACCCGGCATGGGGGAAGCCGTGTAAAACAAATTCATTTTCCACAGCTCAGAGGCCTCCTGATAAGCCAGAGAAGGCAGGAGACCTGCGTCAGGTCACTGTGACAGGGAGTCTTAGTGAAGTGTATACAACAAGCCGAGTGTAAATGTAAACTCAAGGGCCTTTTCTGCTCAGGCCGACATCTGGAGGTAGGGTTTATTGTTTATTTTGTGACATAAATGGAAAGACTTTTTACTACGTACTCCTAGGTGCTGGGCAGAAAGCCTAATTTTAGTTTTGAATCATGATTTGTTTAAAAAAGAAAATACAGTGCACTCTCTCTCTCTCACACACACATACTGGAGCCAGTGTAACATACCCTCATTACACACAGATACTGGTTTAGCTCCTAAAAGCAGAAAAAGAGTTCACTGCCAACACTAAGTAATGCCAAGACAGTATGATAATTTTCTTAGAAATTAATTGTAAGATATGATGACTTCTAGTTAATGCTTCTGTATAATTTTACTGCTGACATTCTTTTTAGAATTTATTTTGTTTATTACCATTGGAAAAAAAAGGTATTTTTATAAACAAAATAATATGGAAGCAGCAGCAACCATACGCATCCGTAGTCACGTTTTTTGTAATTGCTCTTATTTGAAATCAAACTCGCTCTTAAATGTTACTGTATTCTTTATTTTGCTGATTTTATTGTACTTTATAATTGCTCTTATCTGTAAAATATTACTCTGTAATGTGATATTCTGTAATGTGATATTTTATAATGTGATACTTTGTACTGTGATATTTTGTAACAACTGTAAGTCGCCCTGGATAAGAGCGTCTGATAATAAATAAATAAATAAATAATAATGCACAACATATTGCAGCAGTAAACCAACAACTTTAATGTCTTTTGTAGTACTGTGGCTCTGACTACAACTTGATGTGTTGTTTAATAGACTGCAAACATTTAGGATTTCTATCTGCTTATAGAAAAACTGAAGAGGTTTTCATCATAGCAGCGACTAAATCAATCTCCCCCAAAAAACTTCCTGAAAACGCTGTAATGTTTTAGTGTAAGGTCTTTTTTTCATGTGTCTTTCAAACGTTTCTCTTTTCATTCCGATGCAATAAGAGGATTTTTATAGCCAGAGAATCTGAACTGTGATGTGTGCTGTAACTGCTTATGAAATGTCAGGGACTCCGCTGCAAGGTAATATAAAGCAGGGAACTTCCACTGTCGATCACCTTAAAAGGGAAATATTTATCAACGATCAGCCATCGTGTGACGTGAAGACACGGATGAAAAATGGCAGTTCACTTAGTGGGCAACATGCCTGTAGACTGTTAGAACTACCACTACAAGCTGCGGATTAAAAAGAGCCAAAACGCTGTGAATCTCTTAAAAAAAAGCTGTTGTTTTGTATGTAAGTTTAGACAAAATCATGGGGCAGATGGCCGTTGAGCATTGAAATTAAATGTATTGTTTGTTCGAGGGTTTGTTAAAGTTCAGGAAAAAAATCAATAAAAAAAGAATTGCAAACAATATCATCGATATTCAATTCTGTTAGCCATCAGGTGTGCTTGTCAATTCAAGGATGCACTTCAGTATCTGATGTATTCTATATAGATATGCAATACAATACGGGTTGGAAAGGTGCATGGCCAATACTGCAGGGGTGGCAGCTGTAATCCGCTGTATTGTAGTTTGCCTGGACAGGTTCAGCCGTGTTGGAGCTGTTGTTTGACATCAGCCACGTTAACATTCTTCTGGGCTATACTTTCACTGGATTCAGTACGGATGATGCTTTTCTGTAGCAGTAATTTAGAAATAGTTATTCACCACATGAACAGTAGCTATGAAGTCATTCTCCAGAATTGGTGTATTCTGCCATATGTTAAGAGACACATCAGGCAAGTTAAGGGGTGGACACATCTTAACAAGACTGATGCTCGTCACAGCTCAAGGGACTTCTCTGCCTGACTTTTGTTGTACACAACATATTGCATTACTGACACATGACACATGACACCATCTGAGTAACTTTCCAGAAAATAATTCAATACAAATAAAATTAGACATAGATATACATATTAGTATATCAGATTAGTTTACTGGCCTGCTGTTTTGAGTGGAGCTGTCATTTCTAGACCTGTATACAGGTATCTGGTGTAGATAAACAACTCCCATTAAGAGCCTTCTGAATAAAATAAATAAAAGCTTTTGCAAACTTTAGGTGAACTGAGACGCTTAAATGAGTAATGTCGGCAACCCAAAGAGATTTGGTTTAATTTATGCTATTAAGAAAATAAAAACAACAACAGAAACAGAGTAATACTGTCTTGGCTCGATTTTGGGGTATTTGCATCCAATAGATGGCTTGCTCCAATTATGCAGTTCATAGTTATTTAATGGGACTAATTAGCAGTATAAGGACTTGTTTCGCGATTAGGTCTTACCATGAAGTTTTGCAGCAGACAGAATCAAGAATAATTGTGTAATTTGCCTAGCTGACGCCTGTGAGTACACAGCCAGATTTAATTAGAGATTACATTGGCTCTTTGAAGGGGCACAGTCAGGTCTGCAGGGACACAATGTAAATAGCAGATTCAGTAAAAATATAGCATTTTGTTTTTTGCTGTCCAGCCAGAAAAAACAGAGCTGTACAAAGCTGAGGCACAGTGAAGTACAGATAAAAGTACAGTTAGGGTTCCAACTATTTTAATGATGGAAATATACAGGGGCTTTGAGGAAACTCAGCAAGAACTATTTGTTTTTTCGAGGGATGCTGAGAGCTAGAGAAGCAGTTGAAGTGTGTGAAACAGCCACAGTTTGTGTGCCATGTAAGGTATTTGTGTTTCAATACAGTATTACCGTAAAGAGTAAAAATGAATGTGCAATACTGCTTGTATTGCAGTGTACGCAATCACCACTAAGAAACCACCCCTTTTCATTCCATTAATGTACAGAAAGTACATTTTGTAAATGACAGAAATAATGAATGCGCTAATCTGAATTCAATTCTCAGAAACCCTTGAAATTCGCAAGGATGGTTAGCGTGAAAGTCCCACTTGTGATCCAATAAATTAAAAGATAAATATTAAGATATCTGTGGCACATGTGTACCATCCCTGATGTGTCACATTGTGCCAGCAGTAACTGCGCCTTTGTAGTGTTGTGCAAAAGGGGCACTTTACTAAAGCTTCTGTGTCACATGACCCATAACCTGCTTAGAAGGGACCTGTTTCTGAAAACTAATTAGGAGTGGACATCAAACACAAAAGGGTTTACGTTTTACTAATCCCTTCTTTAAAATGCCAACCCTGTGACAGAAATGACTGTCACAAGGAGACTATTATATAGGCTTTTAATATAATGCTGCACACAGATGGGGTTTTGCATGCATTTGGATTTGCACTTGGCAAGCATTAATATACCTTTTACTGTACATCGTTGGAGCAGACCATTATAAATCATGCCTGTCTTAGCATATATCTCAACTTTGTAACCTCTACCTTTCATCTGATGCTTCTATTCATGATGTCTGTAAACACCAATGGCAAATTAAGAGTGGAGAATTTACTAGAGGAAGCAAGACTTCTCTCATGTTTTCATGTCTGGGATCTGAGTGGTTTAAACTTGTTTTTAAGGAGCTTTATGTGGGGTGTCTCACTGTTCCTTTCCTGTGATGTTCAACAGCTTCTGGTTGTTGTAGCTGCCCTGTTAAAGGTGCAGAAACAGAGATAATGAATTGCACAACTAAGTAGGACTAAATCTGATACAAGAAGCAGATGGACAGGCAAGCATGGCTGTCAGACAAGAGAAAGGACCAGAGGTCAACATGAAACTATAGAAGTACATTGTGTTTGTGAAAGAGGGCTTAAGAGGAAGAAAACAAGAAAAAGAAGAGCCTAAGGAACGATCTTCAACAAATTATTTTGGGAGAGCTTCACCTGTAACTTTAAATTAGTCCCAGGAGAAAATCCTACTGTTTTTACTGGCTACTGCTAAACACTGCATCCTAATAAACTGGAAGAATACCAGTCCACCATCATTTGAGTTATTTTCAGTTTAATTTTGAGACGAGAGAAATTATTATTATGAATTACAAAAACTTATGTATTCATAACATTTTGGAGCAAAGCCTTAAGCCTTTTAATAGAAACATATTAGATATCACCTTTTTATCTTTAAGATTTATGAAATATGGGTGAATGATCTATATACATATCTGTTAGTATCTGTTTCTCATGAACACTCATGAGTTTATTTATTTGTAATATGCATTTTATATATATATATACAAACAGCTTAGCTGTCCTGGGATAGACAGGGCTGTTCCTGACGTGTGTAGTCAGCAGTCCAAGCTAGAGCTAGGATTTTGTTTTCATTTTTGCTTAATTTGTTTATTAAAAGTAGTGCGTCAGCACTTTAAAACCTCCATTTTTATGTGCTGGGTCATTTTTAAAGGGGCAAGGAACGAACGACCGTAATATATATTATACACAACAACAAAAAAGAATACATATATATATATACACACACACACACACACACATATATATATATATATATATATATATATATATATATATATATATATATATATATATATATTCTTTTTTGTTGTGGTTGTAGATGAAATCCTTATCTAAATTGTACTTGCTCTGAGTGTTGTACAGGTTTCACTCCTACATTATATTTACGTATACTCCAAAACTCAGCAATAGTTTTATTCTCATTAAAAAGATAAATCCCCTAGTTTCTCCTAGCCACCCTTTTACAAAGCCCTCCAGGAAAAGAAGCCTCACCTTACACACCATCCAGCACTCAACAAAACACCCCCCAGCTGCTACACACCCATATATATATATATATATATATATATATATATATATATATATATATATATACACATGAGTACTTTTAACCTGGTCTTTTGATGTTACTGTCATTCAAATGTAGATGTTGTTTTCCTACTTTATTATAGCCCTCATTCAGAAAATGTGCCTCTCTTTACAATTTGTGAGTTGTATTCATTTAAATTGTAATAAGCAGAGTGGTGAAAAGTGATGATGACATATAATACAAAATCGTCACGTTTTTTAAAGAGAGTTGCAGGTTATGGATTACACTATCATTTTCAAAACTTTCCAAAAAACACCGAAATTCAATGGATAATGTTTTCCCATTTAAAAAAAAAAAGTTAATGAACACACCATTATATGAGTCTTCAGATTCTTCGTCATCATCTTCATCATCTCCTGAAGATAAGGAGTCTACAATGAAAAAAATAATTAAAAAAAAAATAAGTTGTTAGAGCAGGCAATTATTTACAGGAAAAAATGACTAAAGTTATGTGTGACAGGGTACTCCCCACCCCTGTGTATATTTTGTATTTGTATATTATTATTATGATTTTACGTCTTATATGATGGCAAAAAAGCCTGTATTATTGTTTGCGGCGTGGACAAAAAGCCACCTCCACTATTTATTATTGTTTTGCATTGTTTTAGAAACGTCGTGAGAATGTGTGGCTGATCAGCTACTAAGTGTATAATTAGCTGAGTCACGCATCTTATTAAACCTGTGAAAAATGTTATCCCTCAGTCACCATTATAAAGACCTGCAGCTTTGGCTGCAACGGGTTGAGTGTGTTCAAGAGGTGGAAAGTAAAACTAAAAAGCTTAAAACAATTGCTAAGGGTGCTGGGTCTACACCAGCATGATACTGGTTTTGTTCCGTCTCTTTGTTTGTTTTGGCCTTTGTGCCTTTTGTTTTTGAAAGTCTTTTTTTTTATCTTTTATTTGTTTTTGTTAATAAAAAGCTAAGCACCACAGCGTCTCAGCAGACTGGGGTTTAAACCCCAGTCTGCTGTGTTGTGTTGCAGTTACTTCCTGGTCTGACATCACCACACATGTCATCCAGATCACATCATGTTACCACCGATCAAAGCATTAGCCCAAACGCTTGTGTGCTTGAGCTAGTTTCTTATAAAATCTCTTGGAGAACAGTTGCTGGGGGCTATACCTTGAATTTGCCTTATAAAATACTTGTAACGATACTCCCTCTCATGACTTTCTATAGCATTTGTATTCCCACTTTGGCCTTTCAAACCTCCAAACTTAATCTCACACACAATTTAAATTCCAATCCCAATGCAGACTAGGGACTCGTTATCAATAATTATAACATGTCGCGAACAGGAAAATCTGTCAGGGGACAAGTACCACTTTAACATTTTAATTGACCTGGCCTTTGAAACACTACTCTACTTTTACATTGTGTTTAATTAAAGCCAGATGTTTGTGACGGTTATGTCAAACTCATAAAACTCACTGGGATTTTACTTATTATATGTCGGTTCTTTTTTTTTGTTTTGTTTTTTTATCTTTCTGTTGGACTTGGAGGGAGGAATTATTATACGATATATATTTTATTATCGTTTTTTCTTTAAAAAAAAACAAAAACCCTGTTCTGTGGGGAGAAAAATCTTCTTTTTTTGGCTCTTTTTTCAATATTTTTTTTTTAAAAACTAAATGTGGCCACTTGAGAATTTCACTGAACAAACGTCCTCTTCCTTGTTCATACCTTGAAGTTGGATACATTATGTTTTCTTGCCCAGTTACAGTAACAATATGGTCCTTCACAGTCTTTAACAAGAATAAATTGAAACACCCAGAAAAGACTAGGGAACAACAAACAAACAAAAAAAAAACAATTCTATTGAAATATTAAATGTCTGTATATTTAAACCTCCATCATGGGGACATTTCTGATATGAATACATTTTTAAGTAATACAACTGGTCCTATGTTAAAGAGTCCAGGGTGTCTTTGATCAATGTTGGTAAAGCCTAACTTGCTTTGGCAGCGTTCCCAAATCCTGAATGAAGGCAAAGTTTCTAAATACCCACCACTGCATCTGTTTTCAATAATGAAGCGTTTCCAGCTAATTGCTTTGTAATTAGTTGGCAATAATGGGCTCAGTTGGTACCTTAAATTTACTGAAAAATGGTTAAACTAAAGGAGTATTTAATCTCCACATAAAAGCTCTTAAGTAAACATCACCGTAACTGGCCTTGAACACATATATTTTTTTCATGCAGTTGATTGTACGTGAAAGCTCTATCATTTTTAATACTTAATGTGTATCAGGGAGGTCCCTGCTAATAATAAAAAAATAAAAAAAACAAAACATTGAAATATTTTCACCAGCAACTATGGTACCCTGTTCCTGTCTTTAAAGGCTTTACATGGAATAAGAAACTTTTTTTTTTACATCTATGTAGATGGTTTCAAACAAACACAGACTTTGTGTAGAAAATACCTATTAGTTTGCAAATGTAAAACATTTATAAGCATTTGTAGGAAGGTCTATACAATTATTAGAAGCCAGAAAAGAAGCAAACAAGACAAATATGCTGGTATTGTACAGGCGTGTAGCTTTGATTCCTAGGATGTATTTTCACAGTATTACAGGCATGTAGCTTTGATTCCTAGGATGTATTTTCACAGTATTACAGGCATGTAGCTTTGATTCCTAGGATGTATTTTCACAGTATTACAGGCGTGTAGCTTTGATTCCTAGGATGTATTTTCACAGTATTACAGGCATGTAGCTTTGATTCCTAGGATGTATTTTCACAGTATTACAGGCATGTAGCTTTGATTCCTAGGATGTATTTTCACAGTATTACAGGCGTGTAGCTTTGATTCCTAGGATGTATTTTCACAGTATTACAGGCGTGTAGCTTTGATTCCTAGGATGTATTTTCACAGTATTACAGGCATGTAGCTTTGATTCCTAGGATGTATTTTCACAGTATTACAGGCATGTAGCTTTGATTCCTAGGATGTATTTTCACAGTATCTGAACATCTGATACTTACGTAGTTCTTCATGTTTCACTACAAATAATAATGCTGTTGGATAGACAAATGGCTTCTGGGATATTGGTTTACAGAAAGGTTTGGCTTGAAATAGAGTAGTTGTAGGAGGACGGCAGCATCTGATGTCATGCTGCATTGGTATACATCCCCAGGGCCCTCTCAGTGCATTAGTGGTCTCTCTATTCAATTCACATTAGCACTATTTAAGTGGATTGGTGCTAATTTTATTGATAACTTCAACAAACACAGCTGATTAAGTTAAATCATTAGGGGCATTCAATTCTAATAAAATTTCAAACAATGACTGGGAAAATATTTAGCCCAAAAGCAGTACCAGTACTTTATTGATGTTAAGGGGGTCTAGAATATTTTTGGCAGTACTAATATATACTATTTAGTATTTGTATATAGTTTACATGATTTAATGCTGAATGAGCCAACATATTCTGAGTTGTGTTTTGATAAATATACATTTAAAGAATACACAAGTCTAAATCTAGATTCTGTTTTTAAACACACAGTAGGCCAATTCAATTGATCCAAAAGGTGGCAGACCAAAACATGTAATTGAGGGGAACTGAAAGGCATGTAGAAAGATGTGGCATCAAATCAGCTCACCTGTTACTTTCACAGTGAAGTTGCTGAGGAGGGTGTTTCTGTGCGCTAGCCTGCAGGTGTAAACCCCTGAGTCATCGTACGAGACGTTGATGATTCTGAGCTGCCTTGCCCCGACGCGGGTCCTGTTGCTTGGAACGACCAAGACACCATCCTTGAACCAGACAACTGACACAGAGGAGCCTTGTGTACTGCAGGACAGGTCGAGGGTGTCACCATTTCCGAGAACAAACTCTTCCAGAAACACTGTCTCACTCGACAAAGAATCTGAACAAGCGGAAACAAAATGAACAAAAACCTGATGTTAGAAATCTGTGGAAAAGGAAACTGGAATTGGCGTTGTTTTATTATTTTTATTTAAGAACATAAGAAAGTTTACAAACGAGAGGAAGCCATTCAGCCCATCTTGCTCGTTTGGTTGTTAGTAGCTTATTGATGCCAGAATCTCATCAAGCAGCTTCTTGAAGGATCCCAGGGTGTCAGCTTCAACAACATTACTGGGGAGTTGGTTCCAGACCCTCACAATTCTCTGTGTAAAAAAGTGCCTCCTTTTTTCTGTTCTGAATGCCCCTTTATCTAATCTCCATTTGTGACCCCTGGTCCTTGATTCTTTTTTCAGGTCAAAAAAGTCCCCTGGGTCGACATTGTCTATACCTTTTAGGATTTTTAATGTTTGACTCAGATCACCGCGTAGTCTTCTTTGTTCAAGACTGAATAGATTCAATTCTTTTAGCCTGTCTGCATACGACATGCCTTTTAAACCCGGGATAATTCTGGTTGCTCTTCTTTGCACTCTTTCTAGAGCAGCAATATCCTTTTTGTAACGAGGTGACCAGAACTGAACACAATATTCTAGGTGAGGTCTAACTAATGCATTGTAAAGTTTTAACATTACTTCCCTTGATTTAAATTCAACAGTTCTCACAATATATCCGAGCATCTTGTTGGCCTTTTTTATAGCTTCCCCACATTGTCTAGATGAAGACATTTCTGAGTCAACATAAACTCCTAGGTCTTTTTCATAGATTCCTTCTTCAATTTCAGTATCTCCCATATGGTATTTATAATGCACATTTTTATTGCCTGCGTGCAGTATCTTACACTTTTCTCTATTAAATGTCATTTGCCATGTGTCTGCCCAGTTCTGAATGCTGTCTAGATCATTTTTAATGACCTTTGCTGCTGCAACAGTGTTTGCCACTCCATAGACACTCAGAACCCTGTGTCTATGAAGACCCCTTTTTAGGGAGATCCCTTAGTGGTTGTTATGAACTGGATTTTAATTTAGATTTATACAAATGCATTCTGTATTAATTTCCCCAGCATCTCTCAGCATGGAATGAAAGATGCAAGCAGCTAATACATAGCAACCCTGTGTGTGTGTGAGTGAGTGAGTGAGTGTGCACGCACGTTGATGATGATGATGATGGAACTTTCTGAGCTGAACTTCTTTTATTGCTTTGAAGAATTAAATGATTCATTACGACGTGGCTTAGAAAAAATAAGCTACACAGAGGGTTTAGAGAGTATTGTATTTAAGATAAATCACTATCGAGAAAACACAGATGAAGTTTCAAATTACGAAACTCCTCTAAGAAACAGGAATATGCCTAGGTAAAAGCAAGAAGGCCCCTGCACACACATCTACTGGTGTGTGAAAGAAAGCAGCTTCTGAAATGTGTTTGTTAAACATCCAACGGTCTTGAAACTGGTGTTTCTCATATATGTATGTTTACTTTAAAAAAAGAACGAAAAAGAAAGCATCTGATGTCGATGTTGGACTGAGAACAGCTTGGCATTGTGGGCTGAGACCACAACCATGGGCACCTTCTCATTAGTCATTTCTGGCAGCTTCGAAGTGGCCAGTGCTGACGGTAAAGGCTTTCCCTTGAAAACGCAATCTCAACTAAACATGCACTCATAAATTAACCCTGAAATGATGGCCATTTAGTAGGCTTTTGGGGTATGCATCAAAAGGGATGACTTAACTTACAGTACCATAGCGTGTTCTTCTGTCAGAAAACTGGAAGTACAGTACATAGTTCTGCGGTACCTACCAACACTCTCAAAAATAAATAACTGTTAGAGAAAAAAAACAAAAACATTTGGGTAATGCAGTGTTTGTTTGCTTATTAATTGATTTATTTATTTACTGAGCCAGTGATTCCCAGTGGGGTACAATACTTCTTGTACTTCAAAGCCAGGGTGTGACACAGGCAAGCACAAGGGATCTAAGGAATTACTATGGCTCAGTGGTGAACTGACGCACTAATATTCCTAGTAGGCATATTCATGGTAAGATGAATTTCTAACTGCCAGTGGCATTACAGGCCAGACAGGTTACCCTTTCACAGACAAGGGCACTTATACATTTTTAAAAGTAAAATCTTAAAATCAAGAACATTAGTTTTATAGTGATCAACACAGGCGTACGTGTTTATTCCTCAGTGCGCCTTGTGTGTAATACGGTTATTTCGTAGCTGTTCAGTTCTGGCGGGATTTAGCCCAGACACCAGGCAGAGTAGCGAGAGTTTGCAAGCATCCGAATCCACCAGGTTAACCCACATCAACATCACCAATAAATAGAGCCATCCTGACACAGTGAGTAAAGACAGAAAGCTAGAAAAATGCCAAAACGTAAATGTATTTCTTAACGACGATCTACAGAATGAATTATTATTATTATTATTATTATTATTATTATTATTATTATTATTATTATTATTTAAATAACCATTAAAATAGTCTATATTTGGTTTAATTAGTCTTATCAATAATTTAACCGGTGTCCTGGTTTTGAGCTTTGAAAGTCTGGTCACCCTACTTAGAGAGGTTTATAATCTGCCTACCGTTCAATTCAAGTTATGGGCCAATTTTCTGACCCCGGAGTAAGAACAAACTCTGGTATGAAATCTTTTGGTTATGCTGTGCTGGCAATGTGGAATTTCAGTCCCCTGTTAATGGATGTTATCACTAATCTGAGTCTCAGTTGAGGGAAAGTGGCCTGCTCCAAGGTTATTTGAAAATATCTGTTTCCCCTGTGTAACTGTTAGGAATGCAGCCAATTCTTCATCATCATCAGGACCAAACTGAAAATAAGATTTTTGGATAACCTACATACATACACACATATATACATTACATACATGCATATATACATACATACATACATACATACATACATATATTAAACTACAGTCTTTTTTTCTTTCTAAAAATATAGAAAAGTGTTTGTGGAATGTTTCATTGTTGCACTCAACTTTGTTAAAAAAATACAATAATAAATCAATACAAATGAAACAATCATGTAGCATACATATTACCTCCAGACCTACACAACGACACCTTTTTATCTACTAAACAAACAGCATCTCAAGCCAGCGTTCAGCCAGTGTCAACTTTTGCTCAGACAGACTGGCTTCAGTTTGTTCAAGCTGGTCCATGGTAGAAAGGAAACCCTGTTTACTCTCTTTACAAACTAACACCAGCTCTTACAAACAAGGTCTGCCAGTCTGAACACCAGAAAGGGCTTCGAGAAATAGAAATCACTGTCACGTTTTGCTCAATACTTTTTCTACAGATACTATGCACTACTTTGTTATTTCTTTGTTGCTAATAAAGCTTGCCCACTAAAGCAGCAAGCTTTTAAAATAAATAAATAATAATAATAGAAAAATTCAGTGCGTCATAATTTAAACACATTTTGCACCAAGTAATGCCGGATGAATAAGCAGAAAGTCACCTAGAGTCACTTGCAGAAGATATTATTTTTTCATTTTCATTTATTAAGAAAAATAGTCTACTATAAAAACAATTCCTATTTTGAGAGCTGTTCCATAAGTCTTTTGATTTCGTGAACTACATATGTCCATGAATTATTTTTTCAGGCAAGACACTAATTCAGTTTGTGTTAACTCTGATGAAAAACAGACTGAATATGCAGTACAGTAGCTCTAGGGGTTAGAATCCTGCCTGTGACATAACATCCCTCCCAACAGATTAACTTGTGCTTAAAACTCACCAGCCCCTGTTGGATCAAAGCACTGGGAGTGGCTAAAACAAATAAATATCTGAATTTCAGATTCAAACCGTTATTTCTAATAGCGTTGGTTTCAACAGCAATAAAACAAGTTAATGCTTTCAACACAGCGCTGACCTCTAAAAGAGATATATGATACATAACGCCACTCAATGTTCTTTACATGCTACATTTTGTGTATCTTTGTACTTCCATGTAGACACAGAATGTATGTGATTAGTAGGGTAGTGCTGATGCAAAGTATATAGTTTAGAGTTCACTCAAGCAACCAAGTTAAAGCCACTTCATTCTTGCACAAATCTCTAGCCTTCTGGGACCACTTTTGAGTTTCAACCAGGACCTGAATACTTTTTTTAAATGGCCACTGCTGATATATATATAAAAATAAAAATGCAGTAGTCGCCAATTGTTTTTTTTTTTTTTTTTTTTTTTTTATAATTTTCTCCCAATTTAGAGTAGCCAATTATTTTTAGGCTCAGCTCACTGCTACCACCCCCCGTGCTGACTCGGGAGGGCACAGACGAACACACATTGTCCTCCGAAGCGTGTGCCGTCAGCCGACCGCTTCTTTTCACACTGCAGACCCACCATGCAGCCACCTCAGAGCTACAGCGTTGGAGGACAATGCAGCTCTGGGCAGCTTACAGGCAAGCCCGCAGGTACCTGGCCAGACTACAGGGGTCACTGGTGTGTGGTCAGCCCTAACCACTACTCCACACTGCTGCACTCTCTCAAAGAATGTGCCGAACACAGAAGCCTGTTAAGCACTCTTACAAACATGCAGATAAATGATGTGAGTGATAATCAGGCAGCTACTTAACACCAGGAAAGAAGCTCAGCCCCACATAATCCCCCCAGGCACATAATCTCCCCCCTCCCCCCATCACAAGAAACCGATTCAACAAACATTCTTAATTACATTTTATAGAAATTCATTAATAAACAGCTTAAGACTAGTTTGAGCTCCCTGGAGTCTGGCTGCTAAAACATTGACAAACTGATATACCCCCCTTCCCCTTTTTAATCAGCTGGATGCCCCAGGGCAAGAGTGTGGAAGATCCAGTGAATGACAGCAGCCCTAAAAACTAAGCTCACTGATCTGCTGAACCCTGATCTAGCCAAACTTGTTTTTTAAGCTTTTTGCCATCCTAAATTCCTTTTCATTAAATAATACCTGAAGACAAACTAATATTTCTGTATCCTGTATAATTTTACTTAAAAATGTCATGCAATTACACACACATTCTTACTTGCTCACTGTAGGTAATAGTTGATTTTCCAGTCTATGCAGAAACAGGCACCACTGGAAAATCAATCAGTTCCAGTAGGGTCCTAGATCTTCCTACAAGGTGGCACTTACTGTACATTTAAAGTAACTTACCAGCATGGCAACTTAGTGAGGCTCAATCAATCACAATCAATCTCTTCTTTTATTTATATACAGGCGAGAAACCATTGCAAACTAGTTCTCATTATAACGATGACCGGATCGAAAAAGCCTCACAAAAGCTGCAATACAGTCTTGAATTTGAAAAACAGGACCTCCCCGTTCACAGTTAAGGGTTATTATAAGTGCAATGCCAAACTAATAGAAGTCACAAGGCTCGATTGCATCAGACCAGAAGCCTGCACCACGTACAAGCACTCCAGCAATCATAAAAACAAGCCTGGTTTACACTAGCTGCTACTTCAAAGCAAGATCTTCATTCATTTCTGTCACCACTGGCAGATGCTTATCTATTGCCCTGAAAGAGACACTAAAGCCCAGAAGCAGGCACCCTGCATGTTGCCATCTGTCTGCATACTTGCACAAATCTCAGCACGTGCCTCCTCAGATATTTCATGAAACAGCATCCCACCGCAAACAAGGAGCTAAGCTGGCTTCTTGCCTTTATCATCCCATTTCCTGCGAACTTCTGAGTGCTGTCCAAAATCAGCACTTTATTTAAGGAGCCGCAGCGTGCTGCCAGTTATCTTGTTCAGTGTTCATCAATGTTATCAGCCACTTATCCACGCTGCCAAGGACGAAGAGGTGGCTGGAAGCGAGGAGCTTGCAATTGTAAGCGTCTGAAAGGCTGTGTGTGTTTGGCTATCGCCAGTCCTGGCACATTCTAACTCTCTTCAGCAGTGCCAAGGTCAGCATATGAACAGCGACACCTGGCCATCTGAAGAAAGACAGATGCAGACGATTTTATTTTTGGAATCAAAGAGGCCCTGGAGATTAAGGTTTGAAACAACCTTTTGACTTGAGCAGGTTATGGTACTACCGCATAGTTTCTTACTAAAAAAGCAGCTACTGATTCACACAGTATGTTACTTTATAGAACCAATGCCTTGGTTTAAGTTTTAACACTACATTGCTGACTTGAAAAAAGAAAAAAGAAACAGCTATGGGCTAAGCAGCATGCCTTAAAATCAAATATGAAACTACACATTCTGGTTTTGCCCCTACCTCTCCGAGTTCTCATCAGAAGTTTAAGATCTCTGCTGGAACTGACCCAACTTTGCTGGGAAGCTCAGACTCAGAGAGAGCCTAAGAGAGCTGACCCACTAATGAACACGCGCACAGTTTAACTGACCTCAGATGACAGTTCTAATCCCAGCTCAGCCACTGACCCATTGCATGACCTCTGGGCAAGTCACTTGACTGGCTTGTGCCTCAACTCTCCCCAGCTGGACAATGAGGTGGATGCAACAGAACCCACCCTCCACCCCACCTCCTGAAATCGAGAGGTTGCTTTCAAGTGAGATGCCAATTTTTGGTTTAAGCAAGAATAAACAACAACAACTACAACAAACTTAGACTTACAAAGCAGTTCATGTGCGAGACAAAAACAAACCTTTAATAAAGCATGAAGCAAAACTCTGACACCAAACTAAAAGTCACCTGGCTGTTTAATGAAAGCAGCTTCGTTTGCCCTGTTGTAAGCAGTCTTTAACAGTCTTATGTGAAAGATTTCAGCCTTGAAAGAACAGAGCACAACCTTAGCTAGCCATTATTATGCAAGGACCATGCATGCCAGAGTGGCTTTATCTAACAGTCCAGACACAGAAATGTTTTAATATGCTGGTGTATATTAATATGCTTTTCCTTTCAGCTTCTCAAGGTCACATGTTACCCCAGAAGAAGATGATTTATTCAGAATTGAGGGGGGTGGGGAGCAGTGTGGAGTAGTGGTTAGGGCTCTGGACTCTTGACCAGAGGGTCATGGGTTCAATCCCTTGTGGGGGACATTGCTGCTGTACCCTTAAGCAAGGTACTTTACCTAGATTGCTCCAGTAAAAACCCAACTGTATAAATGGGTAATTGTATGTAAAAAATAATATGATATCTGTATAATGTGATATCTTGTAACAATTGTAAGTCATCCTGGATAAGGGCGTCTGCTAAGAAAATAAATAATAATAAAATAAATAATAATAATCCTCAATATGGAGTTTCTCAACAGCAACCTCATTGAAATGAAATCCAATTTTAAAAGGAGGGTTGATGGAGTTTCTTCTTCAAAGGGTCGTTTTGTTTCATAAGCTTCGTTGTGTGCAAACAGCAATTTGAATCCAGTGAAAAGAGCAAGGGGTTTTGAGGTCTGCCCTTTAGATCTGGGATCATTTGCATTTGGGTAATAGTTACAAAAACTAAAACTCTACTAAGGTGTGACCACGACTTGGTAAATAATATAAAAAATACTGTCACTTGTAATATTTTCTATGCACCAATAGAGAACTAGTGACAAAAAAGCAAAATGCAAAGGTAAATTGGTTTCTTACTAGCTTTGTAAAATACCAGTGTTATTTACAGACCAATAGTGCAAATTACACTCTGGAGTAAAAAGCTCTTCTAAATAGGGGCCATTGTGTATGAAGGGTAACATTAAATCCAATGTTATTATTTAATTATGCAATTACACACACATTACAGTAATTAGCAGTTACCTTATTTAAAGAAATTGGTTCACAATTAAAGTTCAGATACGGTATCCACTGCAGTTAATGTGACATGACTAGTTTACTTTTTCAGCCTTTTGGAAATGGCCCGCTACTTCAAATGTTTTTTTTGATAAGGCTGGACAATTTGGAATTGAGAATTACAGAAGAACAAAACAAAATTGCCTTGTTTTCCACAGTGATTCTACAAGGAGAGTAGCAAAAACAAAGACTCTTAAGGACGTTAAGTTCTACATTTGATACGAATCATTGCACTCCCAAAGGATTTACATCCCTTGTAATTATCCTTCTGTTCTGCCTGGGATGTTATTAAAATTACCATGCAGGCACACTTTAATTTCCCTAATCACAATCTGCTTCTCTTTATAACAACATATGTTTAAATGACATTGCTTTTTTTACTTTGAAAATATACTATAAAAAGGTAAGCGCATATACAACTAATTGTGCGGTAATATGCCACTTTTGCACAGCTTTAATGGTTTTCTGTAAAACAACACACATATAAATGTACAGAACTCGTAATGAATAGGGTTACACTCACACACATGCACACACGCGCACACACACATACACACACACATTCCATTCCAGTCATCAAAACACCAGCCGTCCACAGGCAGTTGCTAAGACCTGCGCTGTCAGTGAGCTCTTGGATCACCTGACGTTCAAATGAATGCTCCACAGAGCTTTTTTTTTCTTCTCGTTTCATAGCAGTGCAGATTTTTAATCCCATCCCTCTTGGATTGCTGTCACTTTTAGTGTGTGCGCACTAATCTCCATTTAATGCGCCTCGGCCGGATGTAAATACCTTTCAACAAAGTCTGTAATCCTAGGCATCTTGCAAGGGCAAAAGGGGTTTTGTATGTTGTCTGTGTTACACTGCATTATATAGAGGCACAGGGATAAAGTTACAATTTAAAAAAAAATAGATAGATAGATATAACCAAAACCTAAGGTTCCTGTTTGGAGCCAACAAGTCTTCAGTCTTTTCAAACAAAGGTCTCCAACTGGGTCTGTATTTAGTTAGCATTCATTGTCATTCCAAAAACGAGTGCCCTAGTTTCAATATAAGCACCACATTGTAAGAGTCTCCTAGAAAAAATAGACATCTTGCCATTTCTCTTGCATTTTGCTCAGTTTTCCTATTACAGTATCTGAATAATGTAACTGCTGGCATTTCTAGTTAAGTAAAAATATGCAACAACCACAAAAAAACAAAACAAAAAAAACACAGATTGTGTTAGAAATGATGTTGTGAAAGACATTAACCAAGCAATGCCAACCCACTGTCTAATGCTAAAGTTGTCACTGCAACCCAAACGTGAGCCAGTCAGAAAGCAGGAAATCAGACCGGATCGGAATGCAAATATCCGGCATTCGACTGGGTCGTGCAGGAGTTTTAGAGCGGCTGTCAATAAATTATTTTTAAAAATTGTACCACATTGCACACTCTGGTATGTAGATGTGAGCTTATCTCTTCAGTGGAAACATTGATGTTTTGGATTCTCTTTAATATAATATAATTGTAGATCAAATCGAGGACTCTTGCTGGTAGTAAAAAAATAAATAAAAATGGTGCTGGAATGCAGTTGAGGCATTGTTATTTAATTTAAATATCCACCAAATGAAGGAGTCTTACCATTCACCTTTCTGACAAGGGTTGGGGTCAATTCCTGTTTTTAAATTCTATTTCCAATTATTTTTAAAAATCAATTCCCAATTCCAATTCCACTTCCAATTCCTTCAAATGAATATGAAATGGAATTGATATTTCAGAGACATAATAATTGTTGTGATTGTTCATTTACTTTCATTTGAAGCTAATTTAATTGACTAGTCTAATAGTGACTTTAAAATCAGTTGCCACAGTGAGAAGTTCATTTTAGCAGAATACTGCTAATAACAATTTTAATCAGTGATGTGTAGGAATTGGTTTCTAGTTCCTTCATTTGTTTTATATTTTATGGTCAACCAACAATTAAAATGAAGACACATTTTAAAATAAACCCATCAGCCCGGAAAAGCTTTATTATTATTATTATTATTATTATTATTATTATTATTATTATTATTATTATTATTATTATTATTATTATTATTATTTATAAAAAAAATGATCTAATGGTTAAAATATTTATAACCACCACTAAATATTTAAAGTTCCATTTACAATTCAATTTGTGCAGCACTTCAGATAAAGAAACTCTCCCGCAATTGCTTTCCCTTACAATTCAGTAAACACTTCCAATCTTGACACTACCAACTGATGCACCTTTCATTTCCAGGCAAAGTCTTTTATTTTGTTGACAAAAACGGCAAGGAAAAATATAATAATGAAAAGCTCATTGAGTGAGGGCAGTTTAGCGGTGAAACAGATCAGCCAGTAGAAAGTCATAACAAAAGCTTCTCTACAAGGATCTGCAGTGATGGGACCTCCCACCCGCCTGAGCGCCGCAGTTTCCTTACACTCTCGCTTCTAAATGTAGACTTGTGTTTACTTTCAGTCTGCGCTGACAATCACAGAGAAGGAAGAAATACCCCAAGCAGCCCTGGAATGCTGCAGAGAGTTAGCCTGATCATACATTCAGCACAAACATAGCAAGATAATGCCCTTCTGAATTAGAAAGCCAGGACCTTTACTACAAGACATTGGCATCAATGATTTGCAAGACACAATTGAAACCTGGCATTAGAACACGGGGGCAAATTACAAAATAGTCCAAAAAACATTTCTTACCAGTTAAATACAACTATTTGTATACTACGACCACTACTTTGACTAATACTACTATAATTGTGTGTTCTGACGGTTTCTTTGATGCAGCTCAATGGGAACCTTGCTGTGGATTCCTGGGATGGCAGCCTCTTCTCTGTTAGTGGAAAGCAGGCAGTTCCACACCCAGCCATTACCTCTTCCTCTGTGATGTCATTAAGTAATAAGTGCAATTTGCTAGCCACCTGGATCTATAATAAAATGGCTAATTGGAATAAACAGTATAATTCAAACTTCCTTACAACTTCCTTGAGGGAGGGATGTTTAAGAGGGGGAATGTTCCATATCTCCTGAGCAAGACAGATGCTTGCTTTCAGTAATTTTATTCCTCATGGTTTTATTAACATTGGAACCTGAAGTGTCCCATAGTTGGCTGATATCAGCGTCAGGAGGCATATTATGTGAAAAGGATATACAACAGTTTATTATGCTGTCAGACCAAGCCCTCTCCTCACACAACATTTATAGTTTTTTTTTTTGGTTTGTTATGCATTTGGGAGTTTAAATCCCCAGCTGTATTTAATTACCGCCAGCTCAAAATTACTGGCTACTCTGTTCAACACTCTTCTAAGAGACTGTTGGTAAAAACACAGAGCTAATCCAGGACTATTTATTCTCTCTTATGATCGTATTAAAAATTCACTGCTATAACTTGATAATGATAAATCGACTACGAGACAAACAAATAATACTATTGACTCAGTTCCTCTCATTGTTAGCAAACAGCTACCAAAGATCAACTAGCTGTCTACATGAAATCTAAATATTTTCACGCACAAACCCGAGTGTATTTTCATGACAAGAATCACAAGAATCTAATGCCCTTTTGCATTTAAAACAGCAGGAGGAACAGCTATTTAAAGATGTCAAAAGCTACCTTTGCAGACTTAAGGCTATGTGGCAAGCGAAACTGTGCAGCGATGCGACAAAATGAATAGAATTTCACACCACAGGCGACAGGCAATGCGAGAGCGACACCAGGGCGGCACTGGAGCAATGCGAAATAAATAGGATTAAATTCAGGCATTGAGCAATCAGAGAACAGCTTCAATTCACATGGTCCAGCAGGCTGAAGTAGTATCCAAAATGACAGAGAAAACAAGAATTCTTGCCTTTGAAAAAATACCCAGAGCTTTACAACAAAGGTCATCACAATTTAAAGATACAGATTTGAAAGACAATATATGGGAGTCCATTACGAAGGAACTGGATAAGCCTGGTATGTATGATTTATTGCCATATGTGTTGAAATACCGTCAGAGAAGACACTCATAATTACTACATCATGTTGACAAATATGTACCAGTCTTGATCATAGCAATTTCTAACAGCTGTATAGATCTGTCGCCTGAGTCGCTTCTTGGGTGTAGGGTCATGTCGCTGCAAAAGTCGCCAATTAAAATATTACATCGCGTCTGGTGTGTGGAGACCTTTACTCTTAAAGTCCATTGATACCTGTCTGTGCGAAAGATCTTACACACAATTCTACCACAGTTGTGTCAAGGTGCGCCACTGAACCACTGATAATTAAGAAAAGGAAAGCAACTCTCTGATACTGAACACTTAATAAAACAGAGGCTCCTTTGATATCAATCTAGTTTGGAGCTGTCAGAGAAAATAGCAGACAGAATCTGACTGTCAGTAATGTGAAGCTGTAAGGGAGCGCATGCAGGTAATTAATGAGAGTCAAAAGTGTTATTACTGGGACAAAAAAACAATTTGAAAGCATACAAATATAATACAGAAATTGAGCTAGCTAAGACTCTAAAGCTTATTTTCCATGCACTTGCCTAAAAGCATTCAGATTAAATCTTCCAGTTCCAAAAAGTACGAGGTTTTGGAAACACTGAAATCCAAACTGTAGAAAACGAGGTATTAGATGTACCCAGCATCTTGCGAACAAATGCAGATAGTAGAATGTATGTATGTTGTATGTCAAAGAACTTTTTTTTTGCCAGCAACAAATAATAATTCAACAATAAAACAAGCATTTGGCTTTAATATTAGAAACATCAACTGTAAACAAAAGCATATGTCAATGATGGTTTCTCCTTCAAAAGGTATTGGGGGGAGAGAGAGAGAGAGAGAGAGAGAGAGAGAGAGAGAGAGAGAGAGAGAGAGAGAGAGAGAGAGAGAGAGAGTGAGAGAGAGAGAGAGAGAGAGAGAGAGAGAGAGTCTACAGTGCCTGCCTGATTTGATTAATAACAATAATTAGCAATGGAAGGTTCCTGTTGTATATATACCGAGCATCAAAAGAAACTTATCACTATTATAACACATTTATTTTCGAAAAAAATAAGGTATATAAATGATGGACATTGGCAAAATGTTTTTGGTTTCTTTTTAATCACTCGATCATTCATTCTTGACCATGATACGCTTGAGTGACTATGACTGAAGCATATGCACTTAATAATCAGTGAGACAGTTGATTGGACACTGGATATGGAGTGATTTCAGCTGTTGAATTGCAAGCTTGAACAAAAGCAATAAAGAAAATCACAGAAAAAAAACAATATGCCACGTCTGTCAAGAGAGCAGCGCCTTCGTGCAATCGGCATGTTAGAGGCTGGTCTAGGGCAGCGTACTGTGGCTCACCGTCTTGGGTGCTCACAGCCAGCAATTTCAAACCTGGCAAGACGGTATAACCAGACAGGCCATGAACTGGGAGACCAAGACCCACAACACCTGCCCAAGATCGACAGATCATTTTGCAGCATCTTCGTGATGTCAGTTGTTAATCAGCACAATAAAAAGTCACTGCACCTGCTCTAAAACAGAGTTTGTCATTTTTCATTCACATCTCACCTTTGAAAAAATATTATCAATCCTTGTTGAAAGGGCAACAAGGTCTTTATCTTCTCTGCAGGCCAAGTGCTGTTGGAGGAAATCACCCCAGCCTTTGCTTAGAAATGCATTTTCTTTGTTTATGGCAAGGCTAATGTTTTAAAGTAACTCTAAATGATGTCTCTGTTTAGGTGCATTTGAATTGCCTGTCCCTTTGAATGCCAATTACAATTACACTGCATGCTAATGAAAGAACGCCTCAGTACGAGGCATCAAGGGAATTT
Source organism: Acipenser ruthenus (assembly GCF_902713425.1). Taxonomy (NCBI): domain Eukaryota; kingdom Metazoa; phylum Chordata; class Actinopteri; order Acipenseriformes; family Acipenseridae; genus Acipenser; species Acipenser ruthenus. Next base: position 115,770,164 of record NC_081189.1, on the reverse strand, counting down.
AAGCTCATTAATGACTTGGTTTATACTTTGACAGTGTATTGGACTCCCACTTCAGTAGAGGATGGCGAGGTTACAGAATGTGTTGACAACGCTTGGTAACACAGTCTACATAAAGTGGTGGGTGCGGAATATAATTACACACAAACATCAAACATGATTGGGATTGAATTTCAATTAGGCTGTGTTCAATGCATGATACATTCTACACTCATTAAAATGGTATCATAACAATCCACAAATAAGGACAATGATTTACACTTCATATAGATAGGTTGGACAGGAATTCAATCAGAAATTATACCTTCATAAATACAGCAGCTGTATGCAGAGGAGATGTCCTTACTTTAAAGTACAAGACATCTATGGAACAGTTAATTAAACTGTGATGAAACGTGGTTTGGATATTTTATTTAGCACTCGTTACTGAAAAAAAAAAGGTATCTACAAGACACAAGATGCATGCTTGTTTAACTTTACAGACACGAGAATGTCATAAATTTGTTTTTGCTTATATCTAGTTAAGAGTTAAGCTTTGGTTCCTAAGGACTGAATAGACAGATTTCATATTTTTTGGTTTATGTTTATTTTTGCTTGTTTTGGTTTGTTTATGCTTATTCCAGAAAGGCAATAATAAAATGACTGAACATGAAACAGAAGTCGGGCAGAAACGGCATTTCAGCACAGAATACGGAGCTCACCTCGGTCTCACTTTTTAAAAAACAACTCATCAGCACAGTCCACATGAGCAGGGCTCAGAAGTCATCCCATAAATCAGCTCATTTGGGCTGTGAAAAATGAGCCATGGTGAGTTACATTCAGAAACTGGTGTTTTATTACAGCTCCTTTAATGACAAAAACACCCCCTGGCGTGATTTACAGTGTTAAAGAAGTGGGGGGAGGGGAGGGGGGGCTGAGGTGATGCCCTCTCCTCCTAAAACACAAACACACACTGTCACCCAGGACCTCTGTAAAGCAAATTTACTAGGCTGTGCCTTTTTTGCTTAATCTCCCCACTCTATCCAAACATTGGCCTTAAAAAACAAAGCAAAAAAAAAAAAAATAACATTAGAAGCCTGCAAACCTATTTTGGTTTCATTCATTGTAACCCTAAACTAAAAATGTTACTGCCTTGTGCTTCCCAATTAAATGATGCCGATTCAGTATGGTGCATGAAGCTAGTGCACTGCTGTCATTAAACTAGTGTGCTGTTGCCATGTTTATACTATCTCCACCTTGCAAACGGCCACCTTTCCTATTGTAAGACAAACTCTGCAAATTATCAAGCACCTGTCAACCAGATACCTTTTCCCTGCTCCAGATCACAGATTAAGAAGAATACTAAATTTGGAGACAACAGTAGGTGGCCAATGTTACTTCAGTTTCAGAGCTAGGTGTGGACAACCATGGTACAATTAAAGAGATTTTTTATACTCTATGACTGCAATACTGTGTCATTGGGAAAGGCTTATAAACGTTGCTGTGTGTGTCATATAGCCTTCTAAATGTTCTGCCATGTTTAAATATATTTAATTTATTTAAGTAAACCCCAAATAATACTAGTAAGATAACCCAGCATTGCACCACCCCTGCCCCCACTGCTCTTCCATCTGTGTTTCTTCAAACACCTTGCTTCAATCGCAAAGAAAGTTGTTCTACACTGAGTGGGATATAGATTACCTTGCACTGATTACAAATAGGAGATTACAATACTCTGACATCTGCAAACTGGCACTGCTTCACTTACCTGTTGATGGAGCGAGATTGTCATCGGATAAAGATTAAAAGATAATGTGATCTCGTTCTGCTACCAGTAAAATAACTCTTCATGGTGCTTCACATAAACAGAAGGGCACTACTCCGAGGTTCCTACTGCAAATCACTAAGTGTTTTTACACATCACAGTTGTAGTGCAGCGAAAAGCAGGATTTGAAAAAAGGAGCAACACAATAAAAAAATCTGGGGCAAAAGCCAGAAGGGTGTTTTCGCGCTGCATTATTAAACACTATGCTAACTTAACCAAGCACACTATGCTAACTTAACCAAGCAAACCTGCAAGGACCTGTTTGCTAATAACTAGCCCTGTACACAAATAATTATATTTAAAGAGTTATTTTAAGAATGTTTTATAGTGGTATAGATAATGCACAATGTTTTGGGTTGGAATTCTGAAACACACATCACCTCAGGGATGGAAATAAGACTCCTATTATATAGCAGTTTTCCCCATTCCAGGTTTTACTACAAACTTGATTAGCCAGTGTATAGGTAACAAGCGAAGGTGTGTCTTATTAAACTCAGAATATAACCAGGAACGGATCAAACTGCTATGCAGTGGTAATCTTATTTCCATCCCTGAGTTAATGGGGGACACGTGCAGGGCCGATGGGGGCCCGGGGCTACTACAGTTTTGGGGGGCCCCTCTTTGCATATTTAATTCCTTCCCTTTACTGTTTTACCACCACCCATGCCCAATGTCAAACACTCTATTATTAATTGACCCTGGTTATTTCAGTTCCAGTTTTTAAATGTCATATACCAATTGTAAAGCTGAACCAAAGTTAAAACGAACAAAAGGTTAAGTCATATGATCAGGCAGTTGCTGCTATAACTGAATACAGCTTGGTAAAACATGCTACTTATTTATTTTACACGTTGTATTCCAAATAATATTTTGGGGTCCTCTCAAAATCAGAGACCCCGGGCTGCAGCCCCTAAAGTCCCATGCGTTAACCCAGACCTGGACACATGCTCTCTTGAGTAAAAAGACAACTGTGCAGACTGCGCACGGCGAGGGAGACTGCAGCCTCCCTTGAAAGGTTCCTCCAGTCTTACCTGAGGGTCTGTTTGTCGTCCTCTCCTCAGGCTGAGCGATGGGCAGCCTGGCTGCAGGTATGCTGTTGACAGTCACTAGGTAAAAGCAGAGGGTGAACCACAAAGCAATCATTCCTCTGGAGGTGGTGGAGAGAAGTTGACTGCTACAGCCCCATCCAGCTTCAGACATCCTCCGGCTGCATGCTTCTCACAGGTGGGAGGTACACTTTCACCCCTCGCTCTTCTCACACGCCTTCCTGTAAGAGACCAGGCAGGGAGGGAGATAGTGGTCAGCTCTATAGCAGAATCTTGTGGAAGGTATAATTGTTGATAGATTAGGTCTTGCCTCATGAATTCATGAGACCAACCCCAAGCACATTACTGCTATTCTACAGACTGAAGAAGCTAAAGTGATTCATATCTCATATGATGTGTATGCCTTGTGTTAGAGCAGTTTTGTTTTTCAGATTAACCTATAGAAGATAATCTAACAAATTTTTAGAAAAAAAATGTATTTGAGGCGACTGCATTCAGTAAAATGTATTTCTAGGATGACCTAATGAGGATAACATTTTGTGACTATAATTTGCCACAACTTCAGCTCTTATTTACAGCCTTAGCCATCTGCATTAAAGCAATCACAGATCCTAACCAGGTTTATCAAACTAGACAGAGCACTTAGCATAACAAACGTCTCTGTCTCTCCTGGTTGTTTACACAGTGGGTCCTGGATGTTACACATTTGTTTACCATACATGCCAACAGTCCCTATATGGTTGGGGCAGTCCCGATTTCCTAGCAAATGTCCCGCATCCCAATGCATAGGAAGAAAGTCCCGATATTTACACGCTCGTCCCCACCCCAGGGGACGAGCGTCCTGCTGAACAGTTTCCAAATTTTGACAAGTATGGTTTATCAATTGCATCACTCCGTGACTTGAGTCAAGCAGTGTTTTTTTTTGGCTTTTTTCGGCAGACGACTGCACCCAGCGGGAGTCTGTGCTTGGGACACCTTATCTTCACAGAACACTTTAATCTGCAATATATAGTCATGCTATAGTGTAACACAATCTGGATTTTCCAGGAATAACAGGATACATTTCTCCTGTTCCAAAACCTCTGGACTGATGTATTGGCCTGCTTCAGTTGTATTAAATTATGGATTTTTTTTTTTGTAGTACCGTAGTTGTAGCTCTACAGTACCTCCAAACTGTTGGAAATGGTGGTTTGTGAATAGTTACATACAAAACTAAATTACTCAATCATAAATTAATACATAAATAAAGCAAATTATTTATCATTGTGGCATCTTCTACAATATGGACAACAATATGTGAACTACAAGAATTTAGCAATGGAGTACGTCAGAGAAAAATCCCCCTCACTCATCCCAGGCATTCTTTTCTTTTACTTTTCTTTCTTTGATTTCCTCTTTCTGTGTCAGTCCAAACACACACAGTTGTTATTTAGGACTACTTCGCTTTTTATAGTGCGTTCAATTGTTAAAGTTCCTGATTGCACCACTAAATAAACCTGGTTTCAGCGGGTCTTAACACAGAGCTCAATTGTCTATTTGGGACCCCATTGCACTGTCATCAGAATCACTTCAGCAAATATGTTAATGATGGGTCAGGCAATCTATAACAGGGCAAGACATGTCTTCAGAATATCATTTCAGTGCAGTATTTACATATTTTTTTACATCTTTGCTCCATTTAGGCTCCACAGAATCGGGGGCAAGCGCCGTTCGTGTCTGCACTCGCATTTGCGCTGTGATTTAAATCAGCCAACCCTGCCCCCAAGTATCTGTAAGTCCCTTTGGATAAAAGCGTCTGCTAAATAATAATAATAATAATAATAATAATAATAATAATAATAATAATAATAATAATAATAATAATGTTGTTTTGTAGTAGGGTGTGTATTTGCCATAAAAAACTGTGAACAAGCAGCCTGCGTTGGCTTTTGGTGAAATAAAGTTTTCAGTGACACACACACAGCAAGAAGCACCATTTGTCTTTCTTAGTTTTGTCTGAAAAGGACCATCTGCCTTTCCAGGATCCATGCACTGGGGCTGGCTTTGTCCTCTGATCAGCCTCCCACCCGAAGCGCCCCCAGCAAGTGAGGGCAGGAACCCCAGGGGCATTTGTTCTGACAGATTCACTTCAGAGAAGCAGGAGGATCCCCACAGATTAATGAGAACGGTGGAGATACCAGGTCGTACCTATAGCACACACAGCACAAACTGTGCCAGGTACTGACAAAGCTGAAACTCCTTATCGCTCCCTCTCTCACCTTTCCTCTTCTCTCCCTGTCTCTCTCCCTCTACCTCTCCCTCTTTCTCCTCTCCTTAACTCACCTTTTAACTGAGCAAGCAAAATATAAGCTAATAGTGAAAGTTAACTGTGACTTTTCCTTCAGGGGTATAAAACAATTGTTCACCATGTTAAAGTAGAAAACTGAGCTGGGAAGTGTGAAATGAACAGTTTTTACTGGAGTACATTTTTGTAACAACACTTTTCAGCAAACTGTTAAATATTAAGATTATTATTATTTTTATAAAAAAAAATATTATGTTTGATCTTTTGCATTTTTTTTACATATTTAAAACCATACTTTTATGTTCTGAAATATACTGTATATTTCCATTACTCATAAAACTTAAAAATCTCATGGTCATAAAATAAGTAAGTACTGTGGAGAATACTTGCTTGGCCAGCTTGTTGCTGTTTAAAATAGTTTTTTGCTGTTTCAAATGTTTTTGTGTACACATACCAACCATCACTGTACACAGGTACCGATAAGCACAGTGCCTGTCAAAGCTGATAACATAAATATATTTACAAACTAGCGACAACTGAATTAAATATGCACATGTTCTAAAATAGATGTCAATACAGCATGTCTCCCATTAGTTGTTAACGTTGGCTTTTGATTTACAGCCCAATTGAAATAAAGAGAAGAAAAAGACCAGAAATCTATAGGGGGCTTATTTTATCATGCTTGAATACAGACAGAACTACGGCCATGTTTGTACAAAACTATGGCCATGTTTTTCTACAATCATGTTTGACGCTGTGAACTTTGCATTACAGTGATAAGGAGGAAACAAAATGCCTGCACAAACAAACATTTATTTTAGGAATCAATATGGAGAAATAGGGCAGCAGTGTGGAGTAGTGGTTAGGGCTCTGGACTCTTGACCGGAGGGTTGTGGTTTCAATCCCAGGTGGGGGACACTGCTGCTGTACCCTTGAGCAAGGTACTTTACCTAGATTGCTCCAGTCAAAACCCAACTGTATAAATGGGTAATTCTATGTAATAATGTAATTGTATGTAAAAATAATGTGATATCTTGTAACAATTGTAAGTCGCCCTGGATAAGGGCATCTGCTACAAAATAAATAATAATAAATAATTGGCTTAGAAATCTTGTAATCACTTCGCATTATCACAGCAAATGAAAACAGATTATTCTACATACAGAGCTGCAGTATACGTATTAGGTTTTTTTTTTTAAACACAGCAAATTGGCCAGTATTGAAATCCCAGTATTAACCGTCAGTGTTGATTTTAGGTGTTAAATTTTCACATTTGACACCATGCGGTTGTCATATCTAAACCAAGGTATATTTCACAGTGTAAAATAAAGTACACTAATCCAGAGTAATAATATCAACATCCGGGATTTTAGTCGGCGGTTTCTGTAATGGCGCCGCTTCTGTCTGTGCTGGAGAAGTTCAAGGCAGGCTAATATATTGTAACGGACACGGCTGGACTGACTCGCCGTTGCCACCTGTTGTCTGATTGTGTGATGTGCCCGGAGCCGGCCTCCACAAATACGTTAATTAGCAGCAGAGGACGCTGGGAGTGGGAAATAGGGTAAGGGAAATACTGTTGTTATTGTAGTTATAAATGTTGTGATTATTGTAAGTGCCCCTATTAGTTATTTTGCCATACCCTGTAACTGTTTAACCCTTCCTGTATTGTTTTATGTACTATGTGAATGTCACCTTGCGAGGCAGGGTAGTCCTCTGGGGTGGGGATGGGCCTGTCTGTGTGTGTATTTGAGTGTTTGGCTGGCTAAATAAACTGAGTTGTATCTGTGAGCCTTGGTGTGTGTCTCCCCAATCATTTCTGTGCTCGCTACAATGTTTTCATTTACTTTTGATCTAATGAAATACTATCATTTATATACAGAGTACAATTATGAACTCATATGAGTTAAATTGTCACTACAGAAGTGTTGATATCAGCTGTGTGGAGTAGTGGTTAGGGCTCTGCACTCTGGACTCTTGACCGGAGGGTCGTGGGTTCAATCCCAGGTGGGGGACTCTGATGCTGTACCCTTGAGCAAGGTACTTTACCCAAATTGCTCCAGTAAAAACCCAGCTGTATAAATGGGTAATTGTATGTAAAAATAATGTGATATCTTGTAACAATTGTAAGTCGTCCTGGATAAGGGCGTCTGCTAAGAAAGAATAAACAATAAAAAATAATATCACCCTCCCAGTGTTATTTCCAAACACTTAGGTAGTTAATTTTACAATAAGGAGGTACTCGTTATACACTGAAAGAGACGTAATTTAACTCCCATTGTGTTAAATGTTTTACACTATGAAAGTGTCATTTTTTTACTTTTTCAAAAGTGTCACTTTTACACTGTGGAGTGTGGAAAAGTGTTAGATTTGACTCCTACAGAGTTGATTTAACACTGGCCAATTTACTGTGAATATCTTCAATATTATATTGCACATGGTTATAAAAATATATATTTAAAATCCACAATGCCACAAAGGATGGGGTGATAGACTGGATTCTAGGGTCAACATTTCTGCCTAAATAAATGTGTGTTGTTAAGAACAATGCATTTTGTAGGACGCAGGGAGAGGATATTTTTGCTGCCTGTTGCTAATCTAACCCTTAACGTTGCAGACCTCTGTCATGATCAGATCAAGAAGAGAAATAATTGAATTAGCAGAGGATTTCACCTCTTAAATCTGGGATATTGCTAATCAATCTTAAGTAATCAATGAAACACATCTGCACAATCTAAGTAACAATCACACACACACACAAATGAAACACAGAATTAACTTTCCAATTCAGCTAGATTTAAGATGATATGATACCTCTTTATATTATAGTAAATAATATTTGATAACCTTGTTATATTTTGAGGAATTATGATTTCCTTTTCAGATCTGGGGTTTGGTCATGGAGTAAGCTCTTGAAATAGCAATTCTAAATTAGTTAAAGTCATAAACACCATGGAGCCACAAAACATGGATTAATGACTGAAATTAGAGGTGTGCACAAATCAGTTTTCGTCTGTACTGGTCATTTTATCCTATGATGGATTTTCTTTATGTGAATAATACTTTCATACAGCAAAGACTGCTTCACGGCTTTGTAAAAAGTTTACCCAAAAACAAAGATTTCTTTGTGTGCAAAGAATGCCATACTGTCAAATATAAACACTCACTTGTAGAAAATAAACAGCTGGAAAAACCTAGCTTGAACAAGTGCTTTGAATCACAATAATGTCTTAACAAGTTAAAATTGTAATCACCATTGCATAACTATACGCAAATAGTTAAAAAATAAAAAAGCAAAATGCAGAATGATCACTTTTTAAAAAACAGTATATCTGTGTTATGGGTTAAAGGTTATGTCAATGACACACTGAGTACTAAGTGAGTGCTTACATTAACACGTTCACTCGTCTTGCAGTTTGTCTTATGCAGTGCTCTTGCCTACAATTTTCACTGTGCTTGCAACACAGACTATCTAGTTTCCAGTAAGTACTGTTTCTGAAGCCAAGTTTACTTCATTTTTATATTGTAATACTCCTCTAGCTACATTGTGAAATCATTTGCTTTTGTTTAGTTTTTTGTTTTGTTTTTAACTGGGACCATGCCTTCATTATTGCATTAGCCTACTGCTCAAGGTAATTCCTCTTGGTAGTTTCCCCTAAACACCCTTCTGTCTCCTGGTGTTACTAGCTTTCATGAAAGCAATTGGTTTCAGATGAGGCCACTAGTAACACCACTCTGTGTACTAAAATACACTTGTCAGTGCTGTTTCAACGAGGTGATACTATACTGCACTAGAAGAATAACAGCATGGGTTTGATGTTTGAGGTGGCTATCATTTTCTTGTGTGCTGTAAGTAGTTTAGGGTGTCACCCAGACTAGAAATATCACTGTCAAGTATTTACACACACAAACGCACGCACGCACACACACACACACACACACACACACACACACACACACATATATATTATTATTATTATTATTCATTTCTTAGCAGACGCCCTTATCCAGGGCGACTTACAATTGTTACAAGATATCACATTATACATTATTTCACATTATACAGATATCACATTATTTTTACATACAATTGCCCATTTATACAGTTGGGTTTTTACTGGAGCAATCTAGGTAAAGTACCTTGCTCAAGGGTACAACATCAGTGTCCCCCACTGGGGATTGAACCCACAACCCTCCGGTCAAGAGTCCAGTGCCCTAACCACTACTCCACACTGCTGCCCTTATATATATATATATATATTACAAAATCCCTTTGTGGAAACTACTATCACTGGGACCAAATCCTTATGAAAACGTAACTACAGCAGCCAGATTACCGCCTTGTCATAATACCGTATACTACTGTACTACATTAGAAGTGTAGGTTATGTTAAATGCTATTGAATAAACAATGCTGTCAATCATTTTGTCTGGCAGATTTTAGTCAAAATAATGACAAATATCACAACTTCTTTCTGAGATGCCTATTATTTAGATTTTTCTAAAAGCTTTATATTATAATAATACATCATATTTCCATTCTGCCATGAACACTGCTTAACAAAGTTCGTTTGAAATCTTTGTTACAGTCCTGAAGCTCGTTGCACGAATCTGTATTTTAAATTCACTTCTTTCCTCCCACGGCAACGATTTTTCAATTTTTAGCGATAGATAAAACATTCTTCAGATACCAGTAGGAAATTCTTCTTAGCATATTTCTACACACAAAAAAAAACATTTAAAAAAACGTACTTTCGTGTGAGTGCGTCTTCTAATGTAAAGCGTACTGAAGTAGACAAGCTGGGGGCCGTGAATGGTCCTAATCACCCAACCCCTCTCACACAGCATAAACTGTACGCACTGTAGCCAAGACCTTCCTTTTTATATACATTTAAAGATTAGATAGACGCAAGATAATAATCTGGCTGAACAGCTTTTTTCCCTTCTGACTATAAAAACGGATATGTGCAAAAACAAATTAATTTCCACATCTTTTATTAATTTATTTACATTATTATTTGTTTATTTAGCAGACGCCTTTATCCAAGGCGACTTACACAGACTAGGGTGTGTGAACTATGCATCAGCTGCAGAGTCACTTACAATTACGTCTCACCCGAAAGACGGAGCACAAGGAGGTTAAGTGACTTGCTCAGGGTCACACAATGAGTCGGTGGCTGAGGTGGAATTTGAACCGGGGACCTCCTGGTTACAAGCCCTTTTCTTTAACCACTGGACCACACAGCCTCATTAGGGGGATACATATGCCATCAATGTAATAATATCATAATGGGGATATCACAATGTTTGTGAATTACATTTACCCCAGTGCTGAAGAATGTCTGACTAATGATTTTAAAAGATTTGAAATATATCCAAAACATGAACTATTTTTTTTTAAAAAAAAGTATATACCAAACAGTACTGTCCTTGTTCAGAACAGACCGGTAATAGCTTGCTATTCCGTCGCAATGTAACACCAAAACACAACCAATTATTCTCCATCGTTGCGCTTCTCACAGCCACGCAATTATAAAATCCACTTTAGTTGTGTGCTGTTTACACGGGGTAGTACATTGAATTTCACACGTAGTCTACAATATCATATTACAGTAACACAGACAATTGTATATGGCACACGCTGAACTAATTAGACTGGAGACACACAGAAAAACAAATGTTAACTGAAAAGACTGCTTTGACTGATGCAATTTTTACTACCATTGGCGCCACATGTGTGGTTAAAGTAAAAATCATTACTAACCACAAAGGTGTGTTGGTTGGCATCTTCATGCCATTTGGCCATTACGACGTTTTAACTTAATTAAAATTACTACTTTTTTAGTAATAAAACGACCACTGAACAATTAGCCATCATACAGGGATAAAGAGATGCATGACATTATCCCACAACAATTTCCAGAGCTGCATAACTGCCTTGCTTTATAATTTACATATAAAATGAGAAAGGCTGAGTAAGCATACTGACCCGGAGTTGACCAGAATAATCTCGGCTAGATCCACTTTAGTTTAAGCACAATACTGTATGCAGTTTCTGACAGAATTCCTCCTAAGGTTCTTTAAAAAGACTTTGAAATCGTCTCAGTGCCAGTTGTGTAATTGTTGTAAAATCCTTTCATTCTAAAAATAAATACAAAGAAACCAATTATAAAAGACAGTTTTGAGAAATATATCCAATAAGCGCTTCTTCTTCTTCTTCTTCTTCTTCTTCTTCTTCTTCTTCTTCTTCTTCTTCTTCTTCTTCTTCTTCTTCTTCAGTTTTTGTACCGAGCTTCCAAAATTTCAGCGGCTACGCAAAAAACCCTACAACTTAGTTAACTGATGTTTACGTGTACCCGTTTCTTTTATTGGTATAAAACAATTCCTGATGGAGCTGTACCGTGGTCCCTCTTAATGTTTCAGAGATGTGGCTGTATAAAGTCCAATGCTGATGCCTCCTGCCTGTGCCGCGGCTCTCGCTCTCTCTCTCTCTCTCTCTGAATGCCCGCTTGCCTTGCTATAGCTCCTTGGAAAGTGTGAGAGTGCTCTGCTATTGGTGTGTGAAATATTGGCTTGAAGACCTGAACTGGCAACACTGTACTTCAGGCAGCAGAGTCTTATTATTTTTTTTAACAACGATCAGATTTCAGGCTCCAGACCCGCTCAGTACAGAGTGCCCTACTTGTCCCAACCCCCTTGAGAGTTAAGGGAGCAAGCGAGAGAACATTTGGGAGAAGAATGGGCGGAGACTACCTAGCGCCTCCCTCCCTCCCTCGCTACGACTTTGAATAATTAAATCACTCTTTAAATAAATGTTTAGACTTAAAAGATTTAACTCATTCCTTCCTGAAGTAAGAGAAAGTTGTAAATGGTCTATTTTATATGATCATCTAAATTATGCATATCTTCTTTATATTATTAAGCGGCAAAAAAAGATATTTTTGTATAGGATACAGGTATTATAGGGAAATACAAGGTACAGTGCAAAAATCAATATTTAAATACAGTAAGTGCAAATACTATTAGAATACAATATAAGATAAGAAGGAATAAGTTAGGATTAAAACCATTTGTATATCCATTTATCCCACTTACTTAGGCAGCTCGGAGCACATTTGTTTTATCACACTTAATCGTGCATTTGTTATGAAGAGTGGTTAATGTTACAAAATATACATGACTAGTCACCGATTCTGCTTTTCATACATTCTTGTAAGATTTACACATTTTGCAACTTCAAATCGACCTGTTGTTTATATAATCCAAACCCTTATTTATATTATGCTTGTATTATGCTTATATTAGCAAGATTTGAACAAACCCAAAGCTGATTATATGACAATAAAGAAATGATTTACTCTGGCATGCTGTTCATTAATCTCCGCTGTAAAGACCTGAATTTACCTCAACCCCACATAAACTGTAGGCTAAACTAAATAGAGAAAAATCCACTTTATATAATATAGGCCTACATGCCTTCTACTGTGCGTATTTTATATTGTTTAAAGGGAACTAATCATGGGCATGAGATGAGAAGCACAAATAAACCATGGTTAACTCAACGCTATAGGCAACCTTAAATGTAATAATTATACCATTGACATAAATAATTACTGTCACCCCTTTCATTTTTTCTCTCTGTGTTTAGTAGATATACTTTCCGTCTTTGGGGTTTATTTTTAAATTATTTTTAATAGAACTAATGAAATGTGTAATAATCGGGAATGTGAATTAATCCACAGTGGGTCAGAGTGTGAACACAAAGCAATCGCGTTTGCTGATTAACATATTTTGGAAGCGAGAGCCCTCCTTTTCTCAGGCCCAGGACAGATGGCTCACGTCACTCCGCAAACACACAAACCTCTGTCCTGATGAAATTTGCTCCGTGCAGCACCAAAGGGAATACACACCAATTCAGCGGGGTCCCTTTCAAACAAACCGTCCCCCACTCTGCTCTTAGCAAATAACACTGCATGACCACAGTGGTGATGCACACAATAAATAGAACAACGCCAGACACTCACTTATTATTTTTATTTTAGCAATTAGCCTAGTATGTGTTTTTTTTAATTACTATTTGATTATTTGATTACACGATCTATAGTTTTATTGCGGCGTTTTGGCTGAATGCACTTCTCTTAAATATGTGGACGGAAAATTACTTATATGTGAGTTCGATGAGTCCGATGAGCCCCGAGACGTTATTATTTCTTTTATTTTTTTCAGTGCAGTTCTTATCAACAATTACTGTCGGCAGAACATTAACGGGATTGCACGGCCCTGAAATGTGAGCTCCAAAACCCTTTAAAGAACAGATTAAGTCTTTAATCAGCATGCCATAAATACATTCCCATGCACCGTCCGTTGTTTAGGTTGATGTGAAATAATTGAATTGGATGCATTCCCCCCACGGACTAATTTTAAAGTATGGGTACATAGCCTACATAATTACAGCTCATATAACAAGAACATAATATGTGCAACACAATTAGTAGGCAAGTAAAAAAAAAAAAAAAAAAAAAAAACACGCAGTGTACATTGTTAAATAGTAATGTGTAAGCTCGTGAGCGCTGATTGTCTGTTCTCCAATGTAATTATAATGAGAGCATGTCCCTGTAATAAATACAATGCAATGAGTCCATGTAAACTGTACTGTGTAATGTACTGGACTGTAGGGGGTGCGCAAGTGTCTGTGTGAATTGGTGAGAGGGGGGGGGGTGTAATTAAATAGATTTAGAATATTAATACATTACATCGGCACTCACGTGTAATACACGCTTATTTGCTCAAATGCAAAAGGGAGAACAATTGGATGTAACAACATTACTTGGGAAATAATATAATAATAACATATTTTAATTGTATTTGGGGATATACACTAAAAACGAGGGGGCAGCAAGATTAACTGACAGGGAGTTCAAAATCACTCGAGTTATTAGCTGTTTTTCTGAGTAACATCGGCGAACATTCACATTTACATCGATGCACTTTCTATTTATACATTTTAAAGAATAAGCCTCCGCACAACATTTAAGGTTAACCTGTCGATTCCTTACTCAGAAAACAATTTAAACTTTTACAGCGACGGCATTTTTCAGGGGCCCGGTACAGACAAAGGCATCTGCAATGGCACTGGGATGAATGCTCTTCGAGAGGCTTGGGAAGCAAACTCCTAAATGCCAACCCATGTCAGGTTTTACAGCCCACCAGACAATGGACAGAATCGGAGTACTGATGAGACTAATTTAGCATGCTTGGAACCCTACTGACCCCCATGACGCTTCAGCGAACATTAGCTCAATGTCGTTCAATCCCCGCCACCCTTTGTTTTATAACACCAGTTCCATTCGAGGGCAACAATCTATCTACGTGTATGATCAGACCGCCACGGCTACTCTGTTCTACCCACATACCACTGTGGCACAAAGACGATGCTTTGCAAAATAAACCTAACCGTGTCACAATGTCTCCTTAATAGATTGCATTGGGAAAAATTATGACATCACTGCCGAGCCCCTTTTAAAAACCCGAGTAATTACAGTACTTTTTTCTGACTGACTCGCACGTGATAGCCAAGAACCCACGCTCCGTCATATTGAGAACTGAAAACAACAAATACAAAAACGTACTGCCCGTCAGGAAATCCAGAGCGTGTACATATTTTTTGTTTGACAGTATTTGGTTACCTCACAATGATGGTTTTGTTTGTAACTCTGTAAACAGTGTTGTCCACGTCCAAATCGGCATCCTTTTCCAGTTTGTCTCAAGGGCTAAACCCAATTCATGATAAAATACGAAAGTAATCTTTTTCAAACATTAATGAGAAAGAAAACGAAACTTATAGCGTTTGTCATTTAATTTATTACGCTTTTTTTAAAGAAAAAATGAATTATGAAATAAATGAAATAAATATAGACACACTTTAATCATGAATGGGAAGGCGAGTGCACTTGTACAAACAGGGTACACAGTGTGTAAATATAATCTCAGAATGGATGTTTCTTTTAAATAACACCAAGGGAGGCAATAGAAATGTTGCATATGCTCAGAATAGGACGACGTGGAGGGCTTTATGGCCGAATGATTGCTTGTTTGTATAAACCTATCATGTCCTCATTTAGCTTACGTGCCAATTAGTGGTGTAAAAGTGGTAGGATCGTGTCACTAATTTAGTAAAATAAGCTGTAAATGAGCGTCAATGAGTGTCATTTCTCCAGGTTGTTTTGACAGGGCAACTTTATGGCATCATAAACTATGGAGACTTAATTTAAGTAATCAATTGTGATAAAAAAAAAAAAAATAAAAAAATAAAAACCGCCCACGCTTTACGTATGCCCATTTAAACGCTTTGGATTATTATAGAAAATTGTACTTTGGGTTGTAAGAAAATTATATATTTATTTAACCAAAATGGCCTATAAATATGGATATATAAAAATGCTTTTGGACACACAACTTGGATACTATCCAGACCGCATTACAAATAATAATGCTACTACGACTACGACTACGACTAATAATAATAATGCGGTAACAATTTAATGCAGCTATTGGGGATTTTAATTTTCCAGAAGGTGACGTGTTTTTTTTTTTTTCTTGACAGAATAGAACTTAGTAATGGTTATGGCCTACGTGTAAACCACCCTTACAGAAAACGACCCAGTTAAACCTGTTGGGTGCATTTCCTTATCTGCTGTCTCTCAATAGTTACCTCTCAAAGGCCGTGAAGTCATCTTCTACCCCCCTGCAGAGTCCAGTCCTAGTTACTTTCTCTGTGAAGTTTATGTTTAAAGGGCCTGTCTTACTTCTCCACTTGAAGATTAAAGGGGCTATCTGTAAGCATGTGAACTACATTATCTCACCGTCCCCCAGCGCCTTTCTCTTCAAACACAACTGATACCAACGCATGTCCTTCAGATAACTTTTCCTACAAATCAAACAATATTACATTTTTATCAGGATATACATACATATACAGTTTAATACAATATCTTGTTGTCAGTTTGGCAATATAAATAAGCTACAAATACCACCTAGCAACAAAAATACACCAAGTCCTATTGAGTGGTGTCACTAAGGACAAAGCTTAGGCTTCTGAAGTTATGTCTCCTGAGAATTAAACTTGATTTGAATCTGTGCCTCCATTGGGGAAAGAATGCAACATCGATTACTCTTTGCTGTTTAAGTGATAGTAACAAATTATCTTTATTTCAAAATGACAAAAGCATTCCAGCAGCCAGTTAAAAAAAATAAAAATAATAACCCAAAATGTTTATTTAGTTAATTATGGTTAGTTAGTGAAGCAGTACATCTATTATTAGAAGCATTCTAATGTTAATTTTGCTTCTTCATTCATAATACATATCTATATGAAGCTTCAAAACCAGGTGTAAAGAAGTAATTACACGTGATCAACTTTGAGGCTTACTGTAATCGCAACAGTCACTTTTAGAGGAGAAAAGGAACAAAAAAGTCTTTAGCAGACTCTGAAACCAGAAAAAGGTCATATACGGCACAGATCAGATAAACCAGTAACGAGAATGTGGCATTATGATGTTGAACAGACAGACAAAAGTAGAACCTCCCCACCCCCGCTGCTTTTAATGTTGGTGGGCTGCTGCTCATATGACTGACCTTTAGCCCCTTGTAAATCAACACGCAGTTACAATGTGTGCTGATTCTGCAAAGAAGCCCACTTCTGATGGTCAGTGATGTGAAGCGACTGTAATAAATAAACTTTTTTTCAGAATCAGTTTGTTGGAAAATAAAAGTACAGTGAGAAAAGTAATAACACATTTTTTTTATAATGGTCCTAAATAGAGATGGGTGCTCTTTAGATTGTTTATTAATAGTGGCCTTAATTGAGAGTTGGTCGCATAAGGAAGGAGGGTGGAGGTAACTTTATCTGTTTATGAGAATCTTGATATTTACAGCACGTTATCATAATATATAATGGGTTTGGTATGGCAGCATTTAAACATGTCCCTTTTAATTTACTAGATGAAGTATAAACAGTACCGGACAATGATGGGCTATTATTAAACAGTATCATCAAAGTGCCATGTTGTTACCACCCTTTGATGTTGTGTTGTGGCATGATATCAGAAGATATAATTGGTTCATTTCTCCAAGCACTGAAAGCTCAATACCAAAGCTTTAAGCAGATAGCTGGTCTTATCAGTCCTTTGTTGGCTACTGATTTACAAGCCAAAAAACCCCCAGTGCACATTGTAACTGCATGTTGATTTACAAGGGGCTAAAAACATTACTACAAAATATTAACATTTTTATTTTTACCACCAGGACAGAGTTCTGGAATGCACTAATTTCAGACAGCAATGGAACTTTTTCTTGTGAGATATGATACAGATTGCCCTGCACTGCAAGCTGGTGCACTTACGCCAGTTAACCCCTGGCATGGATAAACCCAGATATTATCCAAACGGGCATTGTGTTACTAAGATTACCCCAACAGACCGACGATAAATGTTTAAGAAACAGGCAAACGACTTTCGGAAGCTGCGCCGTGACACAAAGTTTGAATTTGTTTGTTGTTCAGGAAGCTTACGACTGCCTGGGAGCTCATTACTGTGGTCCCACTACTTTGACTTCTTTTAAGATGACCTTTTCAGCTGATATAATTGAGCACCTTGGTATTACTCATGTTAGGGAGTTCAGAAGCAGAATCTTCAGAGACAGTTCCATTATAGCCACATTGCAGACACAGGAGTCCCAGGCTAAAGCAGAATTCATAACCATAAGGCCTAGAGTACTCTATGCATCAAAAGATGAGGTTCACTTGTGTGTGTGTTTTTTGCTGTCATTGTAAAGATGAAAATAATGTTTGGCTCTACATTATTATTATTGTTGTATATATATATAATATTATTATTTGTTTATTTAGCAGACGCCTTTATCCAAGGCGACTTACGGAGACTAGGGTGTGTGAACTATGCATCAGCTGCAGAGTCACTTACAATTACGTCTCACCTGAAAGACGGAGCACAAGGAGGTTAAGTTACTTGCTCAGGGTCACACAATGAGTCAGTGGCTGAGGTAGGATTTGAGCGGGGGACCTCCTGGTTACAAGCCCTTTTCTTTAACCACTGGACCACACAGCCTCCTATATATATATATATATATATATAACAACAACCTTTCATAGTGGACCACCATCACGAAGCGGTTTAGAGAGATAGGCTGTGAACTGTTAAGAATATTATTATTATTTTTCTTTCCGCCAACAAAACCTTAAAATTGCAAAATTGCACAGTTGTAAACACCAATGGGAACTAATGTCCACAGCTGAGTGAACGCAGTTGGTTATATGCAGTACTTAATTTGTGCCGGGGCTTTCCGGGGCATAGCCGCGGAATCTCTGGGCATGCAGGGTGGTATTCCCGGAACCTCTAGTTAAAAATCTCATAAAATGCTTGCTTTATAAATTCTCAACACAGTTGTATCAAGTCTGCAAATTCTTGCATGCGCGCTAAAGAGAGACAGTCCGCTGCCACGTTTGTAGCCTACTTTAAATTACTTTACGATTTCAGCTTGAGTGCTTTTAAGTAAGGTGACTGGCTGCAACGCTATTGTCGTTTTTTATACACAAATAAGCTTACTTGATTTGAAAAACGTCATGAACGATACAAGCAACTTACACTACTTGATTTGATTAAATGAGCAGTACACAACAAAATATGAAAGCTGAACATTAATTTCAACAAAGAACAACGACAACTTTTTAATGAAAAGTGAATTGTGTAGCCTACTTCAATAGGAACATTAGCCTGCTATATTATTAAACCAAAACAATAAAAAATAATAACGATGGTTCTCTCTTGACTTTTTCAATGAATATAATTTAATTCATAGAGAATAAAAACATACTAAGATAACAACTACCTAGCCTAAGTTTAATTAATCGTTTTTGTAATCTGCCAGCGGCTTCTGTTGCATACACATCACTGATAATAGTGCAGACCGTGGGTCAAACCAATGTTCATGTTTAAATCAACGTCGTCCTTCTGGAGTGCCTCTGAATGCCTTTTAATTTCTTTTTTTAAAACCATTTAAATACAAAACCATAACAAAACATGTAGGCCTATACAGGCTTTATTATTATTATTATTATTATTATTATTATTATTATTATTATTATTATTATTATATTATTAGTCCTGCAGTTGCCTTTAATTAATTTTTCTGCACGTAGCCTACTACTACTTTGTATATGATGTAATTAAGCTCTGGTCACATAGTTTGGCAGCCATACTGGATTTTACAACAAATTTTGGACAATTTACAAACATCTTGTCGGAAACTACTTATTGCAGAGTTCTGAAACTTGGTATACACGGCTGGGATTGTCCAAGATGCATGGTGCTCAAAATGAAGCTGATTAGTTCAATGGTATGGCGGCCATGATGGATAACCTAATTAACACACAAATGTCTTCTCCAAAACCGCTAATCTGATCCAAGCAAAACTTGGCATACATGATCCAAGTATCTTTATAGTTTGCCCAAATGAAGGTGCTACAGTTAAAAAAAAACAAAAAAACATGCCTGCCGTGGGCCAATCAAATTTCAGCATTGCTCTAGTTGCATGTATTGCACATAAAATGAACACCGTTGAACAAAAACTCTTGAAACTTCACAGAGTAGTGTCTACAACTGAGTGAATGGCAACCAATGGATGGCAACCAATCAAAATGCTTACATTTCACAATAACTCCTTGGAAACTGTAAAGTTGCTTGCAACTTCTTCTTCTTCTTCTTCTTCTTCTTCTTCTTCTTCTTCTTCTTCTTCTTCTTCTTCTTCGGAGTGCATTCAAAACTGTTGTTTGAATTATTTGGGTTGAAAGAATTACAAAGTTTAACATTAATCTGACACTGAAGACTTAACATAGGCACCATTTTCATGTTTTACAACACACTTGTTGCAATCACCCTGCAAAATAAATATGGGGTTTCTATTGAGCAAAGGAATTAGTGTAGAGATAACTGTGGGGTGGTTGTGTCTTTTAGTCAGTCTACAGTATATACTGGAGAAAGCTGAAGTCTTTTAGTTTAGGTACAGTAGTTTACAAAGATGTTATCTGTAAGAGTACATGTTTATACTAGCAGCCTTTTCAGCTCAAGTGGATTCGCTTATCATGTACTGATATCCATCAAAAACATGTACTGATATGTTTCTTAATATTTCAGGGACACCCAAGATTACCACAAAAGCAGTAAATTCACCAGGGCATTACAAAAAATGTGTACAAACAAACAAAAACGTTTAAATATTCTCTCCTCGTTCATTCAATTTAAAAGTGGTTAGTAATGGATATGGTGTGGACTGGGGGGGCTATAAACTTTCTTCAAGTATCAGTATGTTTACCCCAAAAAAGTAATTGAATTGGACATGTAGAAAAAGTATCCCCCCCCCCCACACCCCCTCACCCGCCCCAAATCAGGTTTGGCACAAGCTACTTTGGCTCTGTTTACATCAGCCTCCTGCTGTTTCAGAGACAATTTGGAAAAGAGTGAAAACAACCTGATTAAAATAGGTCAGCTGTATTTACAATAACAATTTTAAGTCGGTGCAGCCCATTAAACACAGCGAGAAAAAAAAATACCTTAATCTTGATGAGTATATAAAAAAATCTATTTCAAAGTCCATAATCCCCAGATCAGAATATCTTTGGTGAAACAGAAACGAAAAAAAACAAACAGACCCCACTGATGTCATGAAAGGTGGCCTGTGTGGCGTAACAACACATTTTACAACTTTGTTCCAAGCCAGATAATGGTAGGATTAGTGATCTTTAACCAGACCCTCTCCCTCTCTCAGGCATCCCTTGTCAAGACTACAGCTATGGCCAAAAGTTTTGCATCAACTAGTATTTTACGATTGAGATCATTTAAAAAAAACAACAATATGAACATAATTTTGATCTTTTATTTAACATCATGTAATCAAAGAAATCTACTGAAAGCCATAATAGTAGTATAGTATTTCATGTTAGATTTCGAAATGTCACATTTTTTCGTTAAGTATAGTCAGTTTTTTAAGTATATGTCAGTTTTTTGTTAAGTATATGGAAAACTACAAAGCAGTATGTAACATTATTCAGCAGGTTTCATTTGACTTTATGAAGCAAAATTAGTTAATTGATTCAAAACTTTTGCCCACAGCTGAACATGGAAACAGAGTTAGAGAGTGAGGACAAAATAATGAAACTTGTCTGTCTTTTGTTCATCTTTTAAACCTCATAGTTCATTTAGACATGTTAAGCCCTTGGTTATACAAACACAACTGGTTCAACAGTGTAATCGTCAAGAAATATCTCACGTAAACAGCGATACATGAATGCTTGCCATAGAGGTTAAAATCAGGCTGTAAGTGTCTGTCATGGCTGGCTGCCTGCCTGCCGTTTATTGAATCTACACAGCCCAGAAATCTCCTTTTTATTAGATAAAGGTGATGACTGGTTAGTTTTTGTGTACAGTCAATATGGGAACTGTAGACTCAAGTGCTAAGTCTGTTTGGTAAAACAATCTAGTAAAAGATTTTATGGGAAAACACACACAAAAAAACATAAACACTGTTATTTTGACAAAACAACAAGGTGATTAACATAAGTCTCAGTTGAAAGGGCCACTGAAAAACATCAGAAATAGTCAATTCCATTCCTCATTGAACCTTTACTGTTACTGATTTAACAAAATTAGTTGGATACAAACTGCAAGGACACTAAACCAGGAAGTAGGGAATGCATTCAAGGGAATCAGACCTCCTCTGTAGCTGAACAGTATTTGTCAGTACTGCACATTTGGCCCATACATTTAGGATATAAGTACTAAGTGCTGGTAAACTTTGAAATAGATCTGAGAGTGGATTCCACTTTAACAGTGTCTAGTCAATGTGGAAATGAAATAAAAAAAAACAAACATAGTAAAAAATGCTGCTAACATTTTATCATTCTCTAGTTGGGTTACTGTGTTCAGTTCTGGTCAAAAAAGAAGATGATTGGCACCTAAATCCAAGCTTAATAAACTGAACTACAAGGGCAGGTTAAAATAATTACATCTCCAGCCTATAAAAAAGATGGGTAAGGAGTTACTTCATTTAGGTTAATAAAATCCGAAACGACGTTGATAGTTAACCAAAGTCACTAATTAAAAATAAGGACTTCAAACTTAGGAGTAGGATAATATGGCATAAATGGAAGCTCAGCTAAAGTACATTCAGAACAGAAGATAGGAGCACTTATTTTTATGCTGTAATTTCTACATTTATAAAATAGTAACATCTAAAGCATTAGGACCATTATAAAGAAAAAAAAACCAGCAGTCAGATTTGTCATACATGTTGCTAGCCAGGGGCGAGCCTGTTCTCATTCTTAGCATTTATTCTTGTGCTCCACTTTTTTTTTCTTAGAATTTCTTAAGTTTAAAGAATGCAGTCTTCAGGTTTCTGGTGACAGCACCGCAGAACAGTGGCCATGATTAGAGTCATTATTTATTAGTTTGTCTAAGATATTTTGAGGACTGTAAAGTAGTGCTGTTGAAGACTGATGGGTTGACAGCACCGGTGCCTGAACCTCTCCGCTTACCCACAGAGTAGCTGCAGGGTCAGCAGCATCAGTGTGAACCTCCACACGTGGTTCCACTGTACCCTCTATAGAGGTGTCCATTCCACTCTGAGAGTCACCTCTCCCCCTGTGCTAGACCACATATGGACTCCACCAGCCACCTGATCCCAAAATACCTTATGATCATTATTTACTGAAACTGGAAACTGAATCAACAACCCAACAGTGAAATATTTTTAGCTGACTATCCTTGCTGCAAGAGTTATTTCAACCTTGTAGATTTATTATTTTTTGTATCAATATAGAAATAACAATAGAGAATAATACAGAACACACATAATAGGATCATAAACACTAATAAGAAACAAACCAAATAAAATAAAAAAAGATTTTAAAATCAAACTTCACCCAACACTTTTTCTGCAACAACTGTAGAAACAACATTGCCAGTTATTGAGATACTGTGGGTACAAGTTACACTGTGCATCATTAGCATCCAGTTGCAAGATTACTGCCTTTAGCAGATGTGGATTTCTTATTTTGAAGCACAATGATAAAACACATGGCTGGTATCCAGTTCTAGGAATACTGATAGGTTGCCAACTAGTATACTTGGCAGAAAATCCACCGTGTAGATTGATAACCAAAAACTGATACTGGAGTGGGAACAACACATAGGTCTCTGGCACCTAAATTCAAGCAGCATTCATTATCTTTAATCACTAATCACTGTTAAAACTACAGCATATAAAAAAAGCACCTGGTCATCCATTGGTAACCAGATGATCTATGTACATTTGGAAGCATTGCAGCATTTTGAGTGACCAGTAGAGGCTGGGAACAGTAAAGTCCAGATATCCCAGCATGGCTGTTTGCACTAAGCAGTGATGGCAGAATCATTGATGTCCTTATTTATATAAATGTCCAAAGCCATCAGAGTGCTACCTCTGTCCCGTGGGATTTGGTGTTATCTAAAAGAAACACGTTTACATTGGCCACTGAATATTTTGACATGGGGAGGCCAGATGGCCATTAAAAAAATAGGTGATTTTTTTTTCACACCCTTGTACATAAATAATGTAAATGTGGATCAAACCCAGGGCCCCTGATGAGCATCCAGGTTCCCTGCTAGAAAACTACAACCCCCCTGGGTTTCTTTACACCAGAATAAATCCTAAATGGGTGGGGCTTGGCGATGACTTAATGGCTTTAACTGGGACTTAATATTTCAATAAAAGCTGCTTAAAACGTATTTGAAGGGGTACCAAATTTACTGTACTCCTTATAGATTTTTTATTAAATGCATTATGGTACAAAATATACTTGTTTTCCTGCTAATTTCACATTTTAAGATATTTGGACATGCTCAACCCAGCACTAGTAAATCAGATTTTTTTCTTACTAATAATAAATATCTAGCTCAAGGTTAGTGGTCAATTCACAAGCACACACATGTAAGTATTTAAAATAGCAGTAAGCTAGTTAATTTTATTATTATTATTATCATTTTAATTCATGGTATCATGCCTATGTGTTTTGTTATTTCCTCTTTGTCAAGGTTTTAGAATGGTTTACATACACTTCTAAGGGAAAAAAAGAAAAAGATCAATGTGTGTTTGATGTCACTAGCACACAGTAATTGTAGAGTAATTCCTATAGGATACCATATTAACTAGGGATCTTGTCTGTGATAAAATATTGATGCCCTTTTCTTTAGTTATCCTTATCTCAATTTTGTTGATTTTCATTCAAAGGTTCTATCACTTAACACAATTAAACAATGACATTGGTTAATATTTATTCTTAAAGGTACACAAGGAAAGCTCCCAAATTCTGCAGTATAACAGATTAAAGGTGAACTTTGTCAAAAGAAACCACTTCAGTGAAAAAATGAAGATGAATTAGCATTGAGTTGGAATGATCTACCCCCCCTCCCCTACACTAACGGATGTCTCTTGAGTCATTTATTGCTGACTGAGCTGTCAAATAAACAAAATTATGTTTTTTACTGTAAAGTGTTTAAACATGTAACCTGCTGAATGAGCACAAAAACACTGAAACAGAGTGCAGTCTGGATAAACAGTCTTCAAGCCTGTTTAAAGAAAAGCTCTGCTTTATACATAACAAATGTTGTATGCGACTCTTACAAATGCTCCTTTTCAGTGATAATGGAACTCCCCGTGGCATCAAAACAATGAAGCTGCTACAGCCTGATTTAATACCCCTTTGCTAGTTAAACGTTTCAGCCTAAACAATGACAAGTATGTTCCATAATGTTGGGACAGTTTAATTGCGTGTGCTTGTCAAACGAGCTTAAAAACCTGTTTGCAGTTTCTTCATCAGGTGAAAGTAAGCAGCCTATATAGTGTGACTGAAGATAACATTTGCCAAGCCAGAAATGAGCAGAACAATGCTAGTCTGAGAGAGAGAGAGAGAGAGAGAGAGAGCAAGAGAGAGAGAGAGAGAGAGAGAGAGAGAGAGAGAGAGAGAGAGAGAGAGGGGGGGGGGGGTGGGGTATAACATGTGACCCAGAAGATCATTTCTTCCAGAATTAATGCTTATTTGTTATGCATGTTTACACATATGAATTTTCCTATTGTCTCAGTCCAGATCCCATTGCAGATAACTGCAAAAAGATGAAAAACAGCATTCTATTTTAAATTAGTCAATTCATGTCTTCTGCTCCAGGCGTATCTAATTATAATACAATGGGTTTATTGCGGTGTTTTTGCTGTGTGTAATTAAATTGTTATTTGCTACTGCTAATTATAAATGAGTTATTTTCATAGAATACAAAATGTATTTAGAACATAAGAACATAAGAAAGTTTACAAACAAGAGGAGGCCATTCAGCCCATCTTGCTCGTTTGGTTGTTAGTAGCTTATTGATCCCAGAATCTCATCAAGCAGCTTCTTGAAGGATCCCAGGGTGTCAGCTTCAACAACATTACTGGGGAGTTGGTTCCAGACCCTCACAATTCTCTGTGTAAAAAAGTGCCTCCTATTTTCTGTTCTGAATGCCCCTTTATCGAATCTCCATTTGTGACCCCTGGTCCTTGTTTCTTTTTTCAGGTCGAAAAAGTCCCCTGGGTCGACATTGTCAATACCTTTTAGAATTTTGAATGCTTGAATCAGATCACCGTGTAGTCTTCTTTGTTCAAGACTGAATGGATTCAATTCTTTTAGCCTGTCTGCATACGACATGCCTTTTAAACCTGGGATAATTCTGCACTCTTTCTAGAGCAACAATATCCTTTTTGTAACGAGGTGACCAGAACTGAACACCATATTCTAGATGTGGTCTTACTAATGCATTGTAAAGTTTTAACATTACTTCCCTTGATTTAAACTCAACACTTTTCACAATATATCCGAGCATCTTGTTGGCCTTTTTTATAGCTTCCCCACATTGTCTAGATGAAGACATTTCTGAGTCAACATAAACTCCTAGGTCTTTTTCATAGTTCCCTTCTTCAATTTCAGTATCTCCCATATGATATTTATAATGCACATTTTTATTGCCTGCATGCAGTACATTACACTTTTCTCTATTAAATGTAATTTGCCATGTGTCTGCCCAGTTCTGAATGCTGTCTAGATCATTTTGAGTGACCTTTGCTGCTGCAACAGTGTTTGCCACTCCTCCTATTTTTGTGTCGTCTGCAAATTTAACAAGTTTGCTTACTATACCAGAATCTAAATCATTAATGTAGATTAGGAATAACAGTGGACCTAATACTGATCCTTGTGGTACACCACTGGTTACCTTGCTCCATTTTGAGGTTTCTCCTCTAATCAGTACTTTCTGTTTTCTACATGATAACCACTCCCTAATCCATGTGCATGCATTTCCTTGAATCCCCTCTGCGTTCAGTTTTAAATGTCTGTATTTCAGAAATTCAGAAGTCGACGGTGGCACAATTTAAGTTTTCTTCCTGTGCTTCAGTTTTTAATGACAGGGCATTTTGGTTTGATACAGAAGTAAGATAATTGTTTACCTTGCCTTGACAGAGATAGCCAAGATTACATCTCGTCAAACCAGTTTCATTTAGTTGTAGCCACTAGAAGTAAATATCTTACATTTAGTTCTGTGCCCCTGTTCTAAACAAATTACTTTAGTAGATTACTGAGTAAAAAAAAAAAAGTTTTGTGAACCCAGATGTGTCAATATATGGGGTTACAGCAACAGTTTTTTCACTTCTGTTAACAGCTAGCAATGTGTTCTGAATTTGAAGTTAAAAATCATCCAACACTCAATAGTGATGAACAGACACTGAAAAACACTTCTACATTTGTCATTGAATTTTTGTTTCTTATGCTAGAATTCAATGACACATGTCATCCATTCTTTAGAAAATCAATGGACTCACAATTTTGGAAACTTTCCAATTATTACTGCCTGCTATAATATGGGTATTTTGCTCACTTTATTAATTCATTTTCATACTTAATTTGATCATGTCCAGTATGATTTTCCAATGCTTTTAGGGAACTATTGATGCATGACCAGGTCTTTTACGCCTTTACCATGCTTTCACTTTGCATTGCCATGCTTTCACTTTGCATTGCCATGCTTTCACTTTGCATTGCCATGCTTTCACTTTGCTTTACCATGCTTTCACTTTGCATTGCCATGCTTTCACTTTGCATTGCCATGCTTTCACTTTGCTTTACCATGCTTTCACTTTGCATTACCATGCTTTCACTTTGCATTGCCATGCTTTCACTTTGCATTGCCATGCTTTCACTTTGCTTTACCATGCTTTCACTTTGCTTTACCATGCTTTCACTTTGCATTGCCATGCTTTCACTTTGCTTTACCATGCTTTCACTTTGCATTGCCATGCTTTCACTTTGCATTGCCATGCTTTCACTTTGCTTTACCATGCTTTCACGTTGCATTGCCATGCTTTCACTTTGCATTGCCATGCTTTCACTTTGCTTTACCATGCTTTCACTTTGCATTGCCATGCTTTCACTTTGCATTGCCATGCTTTCACTTTGCATTGCCATGCTTTCACTTTGCTTTACCATGCTTTCACTTTGCATTGCCATGCTTTCACTTTGCATTACCATGCTTTTACCATTCTTGAGAATTGCCTTACTCCTGCTCTTTTCACTGTTTACAGCTTATGCTGATTTGTTACACCTTTAAGGGGGCACTAGGTTCTGTTGAGGAGGTTGATCTAAACAGTGGCAAATCTAAATACCACTACCCTTTCGAGAAATAAAATAGGGACTGTTGTGTGCCAGAATTCTCATAAACCAACTTCTCTAAGTACCGCTATGGAGAATATCACAGAGAGACATTGTTAACTCCTATAGTATCCCTATTCATTCCAAAGCTAGGCATCACAAAGGTAATTTTGATGCAACTGCTGTGTATCTAAATAAAGTTTTATTAAGAGCAGCAAGCATATTTTGCACCATGTGTATTTGTTTTCCCCTGGTTTAAGGATAGTCTGTTGAAAACACTGTTAATGCACAAGGATTACTGAACAATGCATGTCTTTGACCCCGCTTCAGCTTGGAAATGATATATTTTAATAAATATTTGGTGTGGAGAAGCATAGTGCCTCTGCACAAGGTTTACCTGCTAGGAGCCAGTAAATGAATCAGCCCACTATTTCTAGAGTGAGTGGAGGACTGGAGCCAGCTGCTTTCTTAACTGTTTAACCAACAAGGAGGTTTCTTTTTCCATTTATTTTTCTTTTCATTGTGCGTCACTTGGGAATTGCACATGGGTTTAGATAGTATATCCGGCCTCAACCAACAAAGATGTGTTTTGTTATTTGTTAGGGGGTAAGGGAAAGTTTTTTTTTATTATTTTTTTAATTAAGTTAGGACACACCACTAGTTCACCAAAAGAGCACGAATGAACTGTAGATATTTTGAAGTAGCACACCACATACATTGTCAAGGCACTGGCAACTTAATTTGTACGGGTAAAAATCATCTTGTCAAAAAATCAGCTAATCAGAGGCTAAACGACTCCAACAACCGTGTCAACCTTGCCTCTGAACCATTACCCTCAAGAGTGACACAAGAGAAACTGCACTCAGTGAGTGTGCAAGAAGCCAGAGGGGGTGTCGACCTAAGCATATAGCTGTGGGACAGCTATAAATGAACCTTTCCAAGCATAAAAAGCATGAGGAGAGGAATTCTTTCGATTTTCTTCCCTCCGTCCCTCCCCTTCTCTCACTCTCTATCTTTCTCTGTCTCTCTCCACTGAAAACTCTGGGGGACAAAGAGTCGCCTCTCTCAGGGAAGCCTTTCTGGAGGATTAGGCAGCCTTTGTTGGCAAAATACAAATTACAGATCTTTGACTGAAGTCCCCTCCCTCTCAGCTGGGATCTAATCCCAGGGGGATGGGTTGAGCCGTTTCTATTATCCTGCACAGGGATGAAGAGCACAAGGACCGCAGATGTAATTATCAGCACCTTTTCAGTGGGCCTGTCTTTTTGAGTTCTCAATTAAAATTGTCTACTGTTTTTTTTTTTTTTATGCTATCGGATGGGGAAAGAAGAATGGGAATTACTGATAGAGTTATTTCTGCGCTTCGCTGGTTCTGTTCAATGTATTTACACGAAATATGTTAAACACAGCTCTTGTTATAAAGGGCTAAGCTGAGCTGCATGTCACTCAGTAGAATAATTATGCCATCAAACCTATAGGGAACACGAAAGTAATATTTTAGTTAATTAGTTTGAGGTTCTAGAGACTGCTACATACTGCAGTGAATGGGAATAAAAAAAGGTCCAAAACTGATCACTTATATATCTTTTATATCACTTATTATGGTACAATTCTTACTAGCTCTATTTTTAAATGTATTGAAAGCAGTGTTCATTTTTCGATATTTACTGAATAATACTGTGTTTGATTTGTAAAATGTATCCTTAGACACTCCAATAATATTCAATGCAACCAATGAAACACTGAGATAGAGGAAACAAAACGCATGTCTGAAAAGTTTGGGTAGTTGTTTTTCAATAATAAACACCAGCCACTCTAACTATTATTTATTATTATTATTTGTTTATTTAGCAGACACCTTTATCCAAGGTGACTTACAGAGACTAGGGTGTGTGAACTATGCATCAGCTGCAGAGTCACTTACAACTATGTCTCACCCGAAAGACAGAGCACAAGGAGGCTAAGTGACTTGCTCAGGGTCACACAATGACTCAGTGGCTGAAGTGGGATTTGAACCGGGGGACCTCCTGATTACAAGCCGTTTTCTTTAACCACTGGACCACACAGCCTCCTATTCAGAAGTGTGAAACCAGCAGCCACACAGTACACACAGTTTGGGCAATTATATAAACACCACGAGGCCTATTGCACAGCGCTTTAATTCAAGAGTCAGAATACAGGCTGACTGCATGTTTGCAGAGCCCATCTCCAAGGTTATAATAAACTCACATTAAATCTCCTGTTGTGTTAAGTGTTGCATTTTTCACCACCATATCAGAGTAATCCCATCAAACCAAACAATGGCCTTAATTCAACACATTCTCATTATCTGTATACTTAATGAAGAGATTGTTAGGGTATGAAACGCCACAGTTATCTTAAATAATGTATTCTATTCTTCTCTCTGTTGTTTCAAATCACTTTGTAAATATCAGTTTTCTGTTTCAGTCATCACATCCTGGAGACAACTGATTTGCTCCTCAATTTAGAATGTCAAATTATGTTCCCTCATCGCACCAATTCCCCACACAGCTCAATAGAACTGAAGGTTCAGTGGGGCGTCAACCGATCCCACAACCGAGCCAGCTTCCTATTCTACACCGAGGAGCAGATCTCAGCGAGCTACCGGCCTCTGGAGGACAAGAGCCAGCCCTGCAGGTGTCTGCCTGAGCTGACTGGGCGCCTTACGGTCCACTATAGGGTGATGACAAAAACCAGTCCCTACTCCCTACCGGTTTTGCCTGCGTAACCCATGGGAGCGCCCTCCAGAATCCCCAGCGAAGACCAGTGACTCCCCTGACTGTAGGACTCACTCTGCACACCATGCCGTGGTGCCTTTACCAGGGAGCCACGTTTATCATGTTAGATAATTATTTAGTTATAACTAACCAGCAATGATATCATAACCTGCTGATTGACAGTGCCAAAAAAGACAGACATTTCTCTGGGAAAACTTTCTTTACCGCTGTATTTACTGTTGGAATGGTTTAAGGTTGGGCTAAAACTTCAGAACAGCTGTTCATATTTCAGAAGGGGACTTACTCTTAAGTTAAAAGAAACATGCGACTGCATCATGCATGGAGTCTGGAGCGCAGAGGCAGAATTCACCTCAAGGCTTCATTTGAGCTAAAATGAGAGTGTTTTTTGGGTCAGTAAAATATCCTTTGTTCGTCTGCCTTTCTGAAGCCTCACAATAACATAAAGACATAGACACCTTGTTTGATGTGCAGTTTTCCTGGGCCATTCGAATGTCAGTTGATACGATCTTCTGGGTGTCTGTCTGTTCACACATCCGTCCGTCTGCATGTCACACTTTCACCTTTCCCTATATCCTGAGAATCGCTCATCCAATTGTCAGGAAACATGGTGTCAACATTACATATCCTAAGTTACTGAGCGCATCAGATACTTGGGATACATAGAGGCGTCTATCCTTTCATCCAGAATCTGTATCACACAGTTCCATATTTGGAAAATTGCTCATAAAATTGTGAATAAACATTTCATTTCTAATCTTATTCTCACAATTCTAAATGTACAGCTCATGATGGGCTGACATACTGACATACTTGCTGTACCTGACAGACATACTTGCACTTTCTTAAGTTTTTTAGGAGAGATGGAAGAAGAGAAACAAAAGCATGAATCGGTACACTAGCAGTGTTTCCGTGAGTGTTTTTAATTCAGCAGTAAGACTTCATTAAGGCATTCCCTATTGTTTTCCAATCACTACAATGCATAACTGAGCATTCTTGGGGATACATAGAGCAACAGAGCAGAGGGTCAGTGACTGTGACAGAGGGGTTGTATTGATCTTATGACATTAGTCCATTAAACTAAGACTAAGTATTTGCTTATAGATTTTTATAAGTGTCTGTTTTTTCTTAATGTACCCTTCTATGGTTTTGAAGAACAGATACTTTTTACAGTCCTTTTTGGAAAGTCAGTTCGTTTGTCAGTCAGATCCCAAAGGGGCAGACCTTGCTAACCTTTTGGTGCCAAAAGGTTATAATGGCGTTTGGAAAAGTCCCTGAGCATTCAGAATAATTTCAGCTTCCTTTTTGTGTTAAATTTAAATAAAAATGAATGTATATTCAGTGAATAAGTTAGGGCTCAGAAACACGTGATCAGCATGGATTTAGTTTTTTGTTTTTAAATGTGACCCTTTTTCTAGAAACTGCAGGCTTGGTTTGAACATTCTTTAGCACAAGTAATTAAGATTGATCAAAATATGGGCGTATATGGATCTTACAGTCTGTCACACTTTTTATATATTTTATGTATTTATGTGGATATTGGTCATGGTTAAAGCTGTATTTTTTTATGGTTATCAGAGATTTCATGATTTCTGTGACATTTACCCATTGCTGTGTAATATGTAGTTCCCTGTGAAAATCCAGTTTCTGAAAGAATAGTGTAAATAAAAATTTAGCATTTACTGGTTTTTATGTTAGCATTTAAATATTTATGAGCACTTGTATAATAACTGGAGAAAACTATCAATTTTGAATGTGACAAAGCTATTTTTTTCTGCTTTAATAAATGTTTAATCGTAAAATATCTTGAAATACAATACCTATTTTTAGACCTTGAAATGCAGTGAAAAGAAATACAGCCCTAGTCATGGTAATCTCTTGCTGTGTTACTGATGGCTCTATTTTTTCTTGTTACAG
Source organism: Acipenser ruthenus (assembly GCF_902713425.1). Taxonomy (NCBI): domain Eukaryota; kingdom Metazoa; phylum Chordata; class Actinopteri; order Acipenseriformes; family Acipenseridae; genus Acipenser; species Acipenser ruthenus. Next base: position 115,737,586 of record NC_081189.1, on the reverse strand, counting down.
CTGTGAATTGTTTCTTTCATACATGTTTTTTTTTCCTTTTAAAATAATTGTGGCTTAGCACTGGATAACACATTTTTTTAACATACCAATATATTGTCTGGAACATTAGCTTGTGCTGCAAGACAATGAATTAATTAATGGTGGAACATTACACTCTTAGAACATTACACTCAGAACATTACACTCTTAGAACATTACACTCTTAGAAATTCTATAGTTGCACCTAAAAAAACGCATGGAAGCCTTTGGGTTACAATGCCACCAGATGTTGGACTTTTCTGGTGATTACAACTAATGCCATATTATGGGGTATTTTTATATTTATAAAGGACCCAATTTGAATAGTTCATAGTCCTTTCTTAGTGCTACAGTGTTATACCATGATAAAACCACAGTAAATTCTCGTAGAGCACAGTTCAAGCATATCACCTTTTACAATGCATATATGTTTTGGAAGAGCAGCATCTCAAACCGTATAGAGTTCACACAAAATGCTTTAAAATTTTCTGAAGATTTAATTAAAAAATTGCGACCGAAAGGGATAAATAGTAGAAGAAGAAAAACAGCTGGAAAGCACAGTAATGAACAGTAAAGCCTTGTAAAAAGTGTGGTAAACTAGGATAAAAGCATAGTAATGTATACTATCAACTTGGGAAAATCAAGATTACCATGCAAACCTACCATGTTAGGGTTATAAATGGGGATATAACAATGCTAGTGGAGTATTATGAGAGCATGCCTGCCCATCCCAGGGAGCCTAATCTGTCTGTTGCAAGACGTTTTAGAGACAGAAAGCGTCACATTATGTGGCAGAATTAATTTCACATAACAGCCTTTTACTGTTGTCACTTTGGACTTGTTCCCAGTCTATTCCATCAAATCTGGATGGACAGTTTTAAAAAACCAAACCCCCTCATTAAAATGCTGGTGGAATACACTTGTCTTAGTATTTCATGTTAGATTACATTTTTTTACCTTCAAGTTTAAAATGTATACAACCATACAATTAAAACAATTGTAATCTTCTGAATAACAGATATATATATAATAATAATTACACACACACACACACACACACACACACACACACACCAGTTTCAGATGTGCCTTGCATCTCAAGTATCTTATAGACAGGTCTGAAAGTATTCTGAGCAGTGGCACTCACTGCACATTGTAGGTTAGTTAAGTTCAGTATAATACACAACTCTAATGGAGGCTTCAATTAAAAATGGTTCTTTTTAAGGCAATTTTAACAAATGGCCACCTTGTTTGGCCTGATAAAATATACATAAATAAATATACACATTATACAGGGTCACATTTTAAACTAACACTGACAAGTGCATTAGCCAGGATGGTTGTCTTCTTGTGTTCCTTACAGTTTTTGCTCAGAGTGCATGATTAAGTGTTTAAAGTTATGGATGAATTGCCTGGCGTCGGACGGGGGCCAGGGTGGGGGGTAGCAGTCACACAGCCCCCTTGTCTTAGTTAAGTATTCTTGTTGGTTTTTTCCAAGGCAAGTTTGAACACCAAAATGTTGTTAGGTCTAAATGCTATTAATGTTTATTTATTTATTTTTTTGCTGCATGCTTGAAAGTTATAAATGTTGGAAATATAAACGCTGCTTAAAATTAAAATAATTTGGGAAACCATTTGGAAAAGAAAATCTCTCTTTTTTTAAAAAAAAAACTTCTTCCAGTTTGGAAATTTTGTTTTATAACCTCCTGCTGCTGCATGGAAAGTCGGCAGCTTGTTTATTTGGTTCACAAAGTGGCAGCTTATTTTTCAATAGGGTTGAAAGCTTGTATCCAAGCTAAAACTACAGTACCATTATGGAATGTATATAATGGGCTGCATTCTAAATGAAAATGCACAGCGTATTAAACAGTCACCAAAGAACTACTTTGTAGTGGAAAATTGAACATGGTTGTGGGACGTTGAAAGACTAAAAATGTGATAATAATAATGATTATATGAAAAAAAGAGCATTATCACTGACTGGATTAAACAGATATGGAATTGTACTTTACTTTATTAAAACAAGGTCAAATGGTAAGGGAATATGGGTAATATTTTTTAAGCGTTTACTCCAATCTTTAATTAACTCTCATTTTCTGAAAGACGTAAAACACCTGTTAAAATTTACAAAACTAAAACCAAACAACTCAGTTATATATTTCAACTTCTCTTTAGCACTCTCAGTGTTTTGTAACATTAACATGATTTTTTCTCCTTTCAAAAAATAGGAGTTAATTAAAGAATGGAGGAAACACTTTGAAAATAAGACCCCACATATCTAAAGAATGCATCTATACAAATGTATTCTGTTAATACTCAAGGCCAGATTCTCAAAGCTTTACTCAAAATTAGCTCAATCAAATAAGTACACGCACCTAAATTAAAAGATTGAGTTGTTTTTCTGCTTTGGTATGTTTATTGGGTGCTTTTTGACAATCTGGATTAAATAAATCTATCATATCCCAACAAAGCAATATGTTCATAAGCAAGCTTACTACAATCACAAATCCATATGAATCTAATTTCCCCACTTCCCCTCTTCTACAGCTTCTAGACTCTCCCTTCACAATGCCCCTGCTTTCGAGACTGGACACCACATAAGAATTTTAATAGAGAATTCATAAACCTGGGAGTAAAATAGTTTGGGATAGAGTTTCGTGTTCAAAGACTGCTGCCCCCACGGCAGTGCTGTGTGGTCTGTACTTGCCTAGGTGTGATAATCCTGTCTCAAGAACTAGACTCTCCAAATTGATGGCTTTGACCACTCACTTTTTTATTTGTTCTGTAGCTGCTCTTTCTCTGCCTTCAGGGAGGAATTCAGTGTAGTAATATTCAGACAACCGGACGATAACAACAGAGCTCAAATTGGGATTGTTAACTTCACGAAAACCAATCTGGTTTTGATTAACCAAAACCAAGGGCCAGGTTACCAGGATTTGGGATAATCTAGTTTTCATTTGAAGGCAATGGGGGTATGTGGTAGCATTTTGAACTGGAAAGCTGCAATAAAGTGAACCAATCTACTGAGGACTTTACAATATGAACTAATGAACTATATACAGATGTGTGAATGCTTTACATTGATTTATGTACATAAAAGAAAATAATGTTGCTAAGAGTAAGCCTACTGAAACAATGTGGTCAGATCTGTGGACAGCTTGTGTAACCTCACATCAGTACCAGCATACATTATTGGCCTCATATCTTAATGGAGGCCTGGGTTTAAACGCGGTTTACACGTGAAATCTGAATCTCTGTTTAAAGAGGCCCTGGATTGAGGTGCTCACTTCTCATAGTGCTTGCTGTTATTATGCTTGACTGACATGGAGTCATTATCAAAACACAAAAACAGTTCGGTGAAAAAAAAAAGCTACTTTAAGAGACCATTATGTTTAAGAAAAAAAAAGAAAGTTTACATCAACAGTATCCCCTTACAGGAATTAAAAACACATTTCGTGCCTTGTGGAACTGGTATCGAACCTGAGATGTACTGTAGTGTAATCAGGTATAAATATACATTTCTACCACTTACCAGTAATCGTAACTTGGTCTGTCTGTAACTCAGTGATAACACTGGAAGCTCTTTACCACTTAACAATCTTAATCAAGTTGCTGCACAACAATCCTATTGTTTTACCTTCCCTGACTTGGGAACCCCAACCACGGTACCCACCAAGGAGCATTTTCCTTAAGGAGAGTGTTTATCTAAGCAACTTTGCATTTACCGTATATATGTACTGGGGACCATCACAATGTGCTTCACTGGCGATCTTTTAACATGCTGGCACCAAGCATTGCATATGCCCATTGATTACCAATTAGGATCGTATATTGAAGTAGGTGCAAAGTCAAAGGGAACATTTCAGAGGGGAATACAATTTGAACTGTATAAAAGGAGTAAGAAACTACTCAGAACAATACATTACAATGATCCTTCCTGCAAGTTTTCTCTCGCTTGTTTTATAAGTTCACATATGTCTTTGCGCTTGTAAATAGGGTCACAAATAAGGCCCTGAGTGTGCTGTTACTACATGGCCACAATATCAATCAAGGGTTAAAATACTGAAATCGTCAACCCTTCAAAATTGAAGGCACATGATTCTGTTTATTCTAAAAAAATAAACCTAACTTAGGAATATAGAAAGATGAACATGACTTTAAATGTCAGTACTTTAAATCGACAATGTGTTACACTTTAACTGGTTCATCACCAGGAAGACACTACCCACAATTATAATGCAAAAAAGGACTGAACTTGCCATAATACTACCCACTGTCAGACAAACATTTCTGCTCCAAACCCAGAGTGTTTGTGTAAAAAAAAAAACACATTGGGAAATGGACAAGTAGAGTTCAACGAAGGGGAAACTATGGGAGCTAACAGTTACCCACAAATGATATTTTACTACAAATTCTACTGTACTTCCAGGTATCACTTACACCACAAACAGACGGACACCAACTGGACTAATGCAAGTAGCGTTTTCATTATTAGGCTTCCAAGCTGGCTTGGGAAGCCTATTGTTATTGCAAAGATTATTTATTTATTTATTTATTTTTATTGTCGTTTTTTCCTTCCAAAACATTAAACTGCTCCTGTTCGCATGCGATGTAACCAATCAACATGAAACTTGGCAGGTATTATCCCGTGTAGATTACAGTTCAGATGCATCAACCAAGATGGCGGCCTGATGCATTTTTTGGAAAAACTTTTCAAAATCTTCTAATTGGGAACCGTTGAACCAATTGATTTGAAACTTCGCATATGTCATCAACAACGAAAACAACTTCAAGTTGTGAAGCATAAGTTGCAGCGATAAATTTTAAAATCAAAATGGCTGCCAGCAAATTCACTGAAACTCGTCCCAAACATCAAACTGCTTTTGTTTGAAAACCATTTAACCAACTAACCTGAACTTGGTAGGAATCATCCTGGGGACAGTGGAATTCAAATAGGGAAAAATTGTATTGTTTTTATAAAACAAGATGGCCACCAGACCTACATTTTCTTCTTAAATGTATTGATTCGTATTTTGTAATATACTTGTACTTACTAGAACTGAAGTCATTGTATTTTATCTTGCTCTTAATTGTATTAATACTTGTACTGTGATTCTTGAAATTAATTTTTTGTTTACGACTGTAAGTCGCCCTAGATGGGGGAGTCTGCTAAGAAATAAATAATAAATAAAACCGCTTCAGTTGAAAAATTGTTTATTTGATTAACTCCAAAGTTGACAAGCATCATCCCTGTGTCGATACAATTGACTATTTCAAAAATGGTGTTTGTGCGTAAACCGCCTGACACATTTCTTTAAAAACCTTTCAAAATCTTCGGTCAGATGTAAAACTAGCGTATAACACCTTACAAAGTGCAGATAGGTTAATGTTTACTGTGGAACTGTGGCAAAATGGCTGCTGATTAAAAACAGATGCAGAGGTGATGCAGTGCAGAAATAACCACAAGTGAAAACTGTAATCCAATTTGGAAATGTTATTTTTATTATTACACAAATCCTGGTCTGGCGACCAAACAATAATCCTCCGACAATACAACCCTGGTGTAAAGCTTGGCAGGAAAATGATAATAATGATTGGTAAACAAAAGAAATAATAACACGTTATCTGCTCCCACAATACTATTAACAGAAATCACCAGTCCGGGTGCGTGCAGCAGTGCTCAAGGTGGGTGATAACAAATCAGGGTAGTTGTTCGGGGTAGTGCTGTAAATTCACTAGCCGCCTAGTGAATTTACAAACAAAAGACAATTACTAACAGTGCTACAAACAAACAAAACACACAAATACTTTCTGTTTCTTTTTGGGAAACTCTCTCGGTCCTTCCAGTTCTGTGCATCTCTGAACCCAAGCGAAGGAAAAGATTTACAATTCTCCGACCCCCTTTGTGCAATCATGCATGACCCCTTGGTAAACGATTACAGCTGACTCTATTACCTGCAGCTGCTACCTCGTTTACCTTCCGGGTCAATACGTTCCTACAATGGAGCCTTGTCTCTTTCCAGGCTGACTGACTTTCCGATCCAGGAACTGTCAGGCCAGCCTGTCCAAAGCCTTTCCTTTTCACTACTTAGTGCCCTCACAGGACGGGAGGGAGAACTCACCAGAACACATATTTCTGTCACAGGAACACATATAGGAAACCCTATGTGCTCTATCCAAAAATGACCTTGCCTGCGACCGTTGATCTCTCCTTAAGTTAAAATGTAAAACTAGCTTATAACTCCTTACAGAGTGTATATGGGTTAATGGTTACTATAGAACACAGATAGTAACCCATATATGCTCTATCCAAAAGCCACCTTGCCTGTGACCTTTGACCTCTCTAAGGTAAAATGTAAAACTAGCTTATAACTCCTTACAGTGCACATAGGGTTATGGTTACTATACAACACATTTAGGAACCCATATATGCTTTATTTAAAAATTATCTTGATCGTGACCTTTGACCACTCCTTATGGTTAAATGTAAAATTAGCTTATAACTCCTTCCAGTGTGTAGACAGGGTCATGGTTACTATGGTGTCTAAAGTTATAAAGCATTGTGAGATAATGAACTAATGCAGTATTTTAAATTGAAACTGCTCCATAAAACTGATCTGATGCTGACAGTTGTGCTGCAATGCTACTGCTTGCCAAAATTTCCAAATGGTACTGAGCTTAGAAGCCGGAAATATGCCTGGCAGTTGTTATTATTATTATTATTATTATTATTATTATTATTATTATTATTATTATTATTATTATTATTAGTAGTAGTATTATTATTATTACATACAGCAGCCAGGACCCTTCGAGTACCATTTCTAAACAGCAGAGTTTTAATTTCTCAACAGAAAAAAAATAAAAGATTGAGAGCAGACCCTCTGCTTCTCTGATGTCTCCATTGAACTGCTGTTTATACAGTATATATTACAACTGGAAGAAGAGGACCTTGTTGCTCACAAAGTTAAGGTATATGTTCTTTAGTACGCTCAGTCATGCAGCCCTGCAGATGGCAGACTGTATTGGGGCCCAGATGATGTTAGCTATACAGCTTACTGGTAATGATGCTCATTATGAAATATATGACATGAGGAGAGATAAGAAAAAAGAGGTAGACGTGAGGCCTGAGCAAACCTGTTTGTGTAATATTCCCGGCGCTGTGTTTACTTTGTCGTGGAGTTGTGACAGCTCAGCACTGTAAACTGCATAAACAAGTAAAAACACCTGTCTACTGGAAGTGTCCGTTTAACGGTTGCATGGCTGTTTCTGTGGTTGTGTCGTATATTTTCATGCAATGCCCTCAGTCCTGGATCGTTGCTACCTGACTGTGACAGGGAGAGCCCTGTCTCTGGTTCTTACCCGGATGTGTGCTGATTGGGTTGTCTGGAGGCTGGCGGCGTGCCATAGCCATACAGACGGGTGCTGAGCGAAAGCTTGCTGTGTTTACATCAAGTAGGAGAGCGACTGCTCCATGGAGACAACTACTACATGAAACCCTTCCGCTCCAAGACGGTGCTTGTGAAGGCATTGCCCAGCCGAGGCTGTTTGAAAAGTCTGGAGTCGCCATGAAGATGCCGGGACTCTGGGAGCCCAGAAGTAGATCAGTTTAGGGGATGTTGATCCCAAACAGTATAGAGAAGGTTTGCGTAGAGTAGTAGGTTCTTTGGAGCGGGATGCTCCTTTTAGTGGGACTAGCGCTCGCCATTTGTGTGGCAAACTTTTATTTTTAGCTTTGTTTTCTTTTCTTTTCTTTATTAAATCTGGCGCTAGGATTACCATTGTTGGTACCCTAGAGTCATAGTACTTGTGTTGTATTAAATCTATGCACCTGTGAGGTGTGTCAACACCCACTGCTCTGTGTCTGCCTCAGTATTATTCAGTGACGACCCACATATGTAATGTTGTCCTGTTACACTGACATAGAAAAGATTCAGCCAAAAGCATAGAAAAGGCAATAATTGATGGGCGCCACTGGTTACCAGTGCATATCCTCCACCCCCCCCCCCCCCCCCCCCACCCCCGAGACTCTCGGTGCAGCTCAACCGACAAATGGCTTGCAACTCAAACCAGAAGTTTCTTTTTCAACAAGAACTGGTTTTTGCAGCTCCTATTCATACTTTAAATAGTAACCATTATTTCTATTAACCGATGCCAAACCACAATTATACACCACAACAGCATTCACAACCTATGCACCGTGTTCTTCTACACTGTACACTGCTTCAGAGTGACAGCGATGAGCTGCTTTACCTGTCTGGTGTCTCCTCCAAAGAACAATCTCTTATTCCTCCTTAATATATTGGTGAAGTTCCACCAAAATGCTTCTCTCCTTTATCCCAGTATTGGAGCAGGTCCTTTTTTACCCTTTGTATATAGTTGATACTCCATGAGCGTTTGTGGTGATCTATAGTTATTCCAAGAATGAGAATGGTTAAGCAAAGAGCCCATTAAGTATTCTGTGTATTTAACAAGCACAATGCCTGGAGAATAAAGTGTGTTTAAATTAAACAGCTGAATTCAGGGGGGGATTGTTTTTTATATATATTAAGCTGCATTACTTGTGCTAAATGCTATACTTAATGAGACCATACACCGACAGAACAACTTAAACATCTTGCAGACTCGACTGAAATCAGACACACACAAAACTGTGTTGTTTTTGCAGTGATTAGGATTATGAACTGGATGGAGGACAGGGCAATACAGAGCTCTATTCACAAAGGTTTAACCACTTTTTTTTTTTAAATTTAAATGCTTATTTTAATGTCATAATTTAGAAAAAAAGTATTTTTAAAATAAATACTTTGTATTTTCATTTTGTTTGTCAACGCAGGTAAACACATTCCATAAGATTTCCATTCTTAACTGCAGGACCAAAAAAAAAAAAAAGAACTTAGCAAAAAGCACTGAAGGAGGACGTTTGAATAATACTGTAATTATAATAATAATAATAATAATAATAATAATAATAATAATAATAATTTTAAATGTTAATCTTACAAATTCTCAACTATTATTATTATTATTATTATTATTATTATTATTATTATTATTATTATTATTATTAATAATAATAATAATAATAATAATAATAATAATAATAATAATAAACCCCGCTTAAAGCAGGGAATCAATCAGGGGCGAGATTATGTTTATGAATCAGTGAAAGTTTCACACCGTATTGCACACAAACTTGTGAACACAGGTAAAACAAATAAAAAGAAAAGGACCGCTGTCAGCCGCGGATCACAGCAAAGAAATAATAATAATAAAATAACTGTCTATTCTCAGTCTCTCACTTCCTCTCCGCTTCACAGCGCTGTTTCCAAATGATTATGCCAGAGAATATGTTCTTGTGTGAGTATATATTTATATTAAACATTTTCCATTACTGGTATGTCAAACTGTATAACAGAGCAAGTGTAGTAATAAAATACTGTATGTCTTTAAAAAAATAGTCTGCTGAGGCTGTTGTTAGTTTAGACTTGACTGTAGAAAGCGTTCAATAACTCCTAGTTATCGACAGCATTTTGCTGTCGTTCACGCTTATGAACAGCAGGTTGACGCTGAGGACCGATGAAAACGTTATGCTAATGAGGTAATCGTTAACCTTTCTCTCAATTCGTTAAAACATGCCTTCATAGATGAAAATCGCTGGGGCTTAACAACGCATCTGAATGATCTCTTATGAATAGCAACTGCTATGGACGAAATCCGATCTTGACCGATCCGATTTAGACAGGCATTAACCCTTTATGAATAGAGCCCTAAATGTGTTAATTAAATCAATCCGTTAATGCTTTGAAATTGAGTTGATGAGGTCGTTAATCAATGTATTTCTCGTTAAAAAGCTTAATTGTCACAGGTCACCTACATCACTTCCTGTCTCAATGACTAGATAAGGGGAACTCGTTAATAGCGTACAGGGAGGCGGCTCTCCCATCAGCGAGCAGCAGCCAAATGGAAATAAAAAATAATGGGAATATCTATGCTGTGTATAATTTGTAAATGTCATTTAAAATTGTGCATTTTGTCATGCAGAATGTACATTTATTTAGAACACTTCACATATAAAATGCTGATTTATGATTATCTGGCGTGTGGGTAAAAAAAAAAAAAAAATTAAACCCCAGTAGTCATTTGCCCTCATTCGGAAGATATTTTGGCACACCTTACTATATTCAGTTGTATAATTCAAATAAAATCTAGAGTAGATGTCAGCTGTCATATAATGTACATATGCAGAATTCAAATAGGATACAGTTGCATTGATAATTTCTTGGTAGTAACTTTACACTGGGTGCAAATAACAGTATATCATTGTGACAGAGACAGAATGATTCTTGGTGATAAATCTCCCTCCCAACCTGTGAGGGCGCTGTGTAAAGGGAACAGAATGCCCTGGACTGGATGGCCAGACAATTCATTCCCAGGGTTAGGTAGAAGTTAGCCATCTAGAAAGGGGACACAGCTGCGGTACAATAAGTCATCGCTTCAGAAGGAAAGCGATGTGGCAACTGTGGATTGGATGAGAAATGGTTGCACTCGCTAACCAAGGGGCGTGACTGGAGGCAGTGTGATCCAGTGGTTAAAGAAAAGGGCTTGTAACCAGGAGGTCCTCGGTTCAAATCCCACCTCAGCCACTGACTCATTGTGTGACCCTGAGCAAGTCACTTAACCTCCTTGTGCTCCGTCTTTCGGGTGAGACGTAATTGTAAGTGACTCTGCAGCTGATGCATAGTTCACACATCCTAGTCTCTGTAAGTCGCCTTGGACAAAGGCGTCTGCTAAATAAACAAATAATAATAATAATAAATACTAAAAGGGGACATGGCTAGGTTATCTGTTTCTGTAAGCTGAACCGGAAGGAGTACTGGGGAATTATTGTGAGTGTTTTGTTTGTTTTGTTGTGGCTAAAATCCTACTTGTTTGTTGTTATTAGACGGCTAACACGATCCGGAGCTGTCGCTACAGGCCAGCACTAAATCCAGACAACACTACACCTTGTTCACGAATAAATTGTAAATCACCATGAGCACATTAATAATCACTCTGGACTTGTGAACGTGTGTCTTTGTGTGTGTTCTACTGTGTTTATTAATTACAAACTGTGTCTTATTATTTCGGGACTGCAACCCATTGTTTTGAACATTACTGGGATTATTCTTTGTGGTCGCCAGACCAGGATTATAACAATGAAACCTGTTTGGATCGTGAACTTTGTTGTCTCTGTTCTGTTTCACAATCACATCTTCACTATTATTATTATTATTATTATTATTATTATTATTATTATTATTATTATTATTATTATTATTATTTATTTCTTAGCAGACACCCTTATCCAGGGCGGCTTACAAATATTGAATTATCTAGGTAGTCTGTAAGAAACGAACCCTAGTCCTGTACACTCTCTCTGTATTGTCGGCGTCGGCAGGTCTGTTAAATGTCTGTTTCAAGGTGAGTTATAGTCTTTCCAAGTTTTTCCAAGTGCAAATTAACTCCTGTTAAATTATGACAATTAACGGATTTGCTTTTAAATTCCCACACAAACAAAAGGAATAGTCGCAAGAAGCAGTGCTCGTTAAGATATTAACATTATTTCGTAAATCAACATCATTTCGGAAATCACATTAGGACGATTATTTAATAATGAAATAGGCACAACGACTGCTTGAAAATGCCCAAATCAATGCTACATACCGATTTCTTGATTAACACTGGAGTCATCATTTATGAACTTTTGAAAATCCTGCCCTCTAACTCTAATGTGTAATAATGATATCATAGCTGTTCAGTAGCAGCTTCTTTTTCATTATCTCTAACAATTCTCATGTCTGTCAATGGTGTCGGTGCTATAGAAGGTCCTGGTTTGTAATCCCCATTGTAATCCCATTCCACCACATGGCGGTCTTCACTGGGGATTCCAAAGGGAGCCTCACATCGGCTCTGGTGCTCCCGTTGGCCACAGCGAACCCTGCTGGCCAGGGGCCCAGTGAGCTCAGAGTGGACACCCGCACAGCTGGCCTTTGTCTTCCAAAGGCCGGTAGCTCGCTGACATCCGCTCTCGAGTTCCTGTGTAAAAGAGGAAGCTGGCTTGGTTGTGGGACTAGAGGATGCCCATTGAACCTTCGGATCTCCTGAGCTGTGTGGGGAATTGCTGTGATGAGGAGAAAACATAATTGGACATTCCAAATTAGGGAGAAAATCAGGGGTAAAATAATTGGGCACACTAAATTAATAAAATTAAAATAAGTGTTTTAGAACCCAAAATAAACAATGAAACAGTATGTAGCTTCACTTTCTTCTTTTTTTCTTTACTGTCCCTATACCTTATAATTGTTTCTCGCATACTGTGTTCATCCTTAGCAACTGACAACATATGATAACAACATGTGATGCTTTTTCTTGGAGCCAAACCTAACTCAGCCAGATTGTCAAGAGCTATTGCCTAATCAACTACCTGTGTCTTTTATACATGCAGGTGATTAAGCATTTCTGACAAAGCATTTATTTTTTCCCCAATCAGAGAAAACACATCTTTCAACACGTGTGTTCTGAGCTAGCCTGCAAACAACACAAATCACCGGCTCACTGCTTTCCCTTACAAGGGAGAAGCCCATGCAATCCATACTCTGTACTATATATAACAAACTGTTGTTTCAATCAACAGCGAATTCCAGACCTCTTAAAGGGGTGCTAACCAAGGTTTTAAATCTACATTCCTAACTCTAGCAATATTATTGCCTTAATTCCGTTAAAGATCTTTTGGTTCTTTTGCTTGTACTTCAGTTTGGAATTTGCAGATATAAAAAATAGCGGCAGGGATGAAAAGTTGCTGGTGCTTCCTGGTGCCTAATCATGTCTTGTGTTGAAGTTCAAACTCTCCAGTCAGACCACGTAACTTATCATGTGACCATGTGACGTACAGAAAAAGTTTGCAAGGATGCAGCAGTTAATCTATGATTTTGGAGTTTAAATATTTGCATCTATATAGAGTTAGTGCAGAAGTAAAAGATTCCTCTGTACAATTAAAGGGACAACAGTGATACAGGTAATACTAATAAATGTAATAAGAGGTAAGAAAATTGATTTCAATTCCTTAGTTAGCACTCCTTTAATTTAGAAAAAGAAAGATAAAGCAGTGACAGGGTTAACTTCAACTATGTTTAACTTCAATTGACAGGCTCTTATACTGTCTGACTACAGAGACAACCTGTACTGTGACAGTTTTAGCATTCCAACTGAAAATAGTGTGTGCCATTCACCTCTGGGCTGGAAACACCCAACCATCACATGTTACATTAAGCTTGTCAACTCAGCTCACCCCTTGAGTCAGATTGGCAGCTTCAGAGAATGAAAGAAAAAACTTGAACAACAGTTCTGACCGCCAATACTTTCACTAATGTGACGAGATAAACTCAGGGATTTTAGGGGGGTCAATAATTACCAGTGTAGGTGATTCCTTTATACCTACAACACAGATCCAGTTGCAAAGGCTACAATCTCTGTACAACATGCATATTTAATCCCAGCCTTTGTTATAGATATTAAATACACACTTTCTTTGTATGAGTCTGTAACAGGGCGAGGTGCCCTGTACATTGATTTGTTTATTTTATTTTTAGAACGAGGTCTCCCCCTTCGCCCCTGTGCAGTGTAATTTATTGTTTTGTATTATGATTTATTTATTATGTTTTGACGGCATAGCCGTGTGTTTTGTTATTTTGTTTGGTAGCGTGGATGGGTAGCCCCATCCACAGGAATTAAAAAAACCTTGTGCAGAAGGTGGCCATCTCCCGAATTAATTACGTGATTAATTTGTTGCTAATCGGGAGATGGTCACTTGTATATAAACCTACAGCGCTCTCAGTACCGGGTGGGGTGTTAGGAGAGAGAGCGAGAGAGAAACAAAACTTAAAAGAAAACCCAAAGGATCAGTGAAGGCGATTGCGCAGCCTGATCGTGTTATTTGTGTTTGAGATTTTGTATGAACTTTTATTTTGCTCTGTGAGCATTGTGTTTTGTGTTTAAACTTTTTATTTATTTTTGTATTATTTAAATAAACGGCGCGCAGCGTCTCTTTTGAACTGCAGTACTGTTTGGTGTCAGAGTTATTTTGGTTCCTGCTTCTGACCTGACGTCACCACACAGCCACCCTGTCACAGACCCCCATTTGTTTCTCCATGAAATTTGTTTTTGTTACAAGCAGCTATGTGATTTCAGTGACTGTCACTTGGAAAACAAATGGACAGTATTCATATATATATCCCTATAGGGGCAGTGCTTCTCTTTATTTTGGATCAATGTTTAAAAGGTAAAATATGTTGCATTAAAACTGATTTTTGTTTCTAGTCCTGCTTTAAATTGCATACAAAAGTAATTCCCCTGGATTTGTTTAAGTAAGGTTTGCCATACACTTTTATGTCTTGACGATTTTGTGATTTAAAAAAAAAAGAATTGGAACTGAATGCCACCTGAACTGCTGTTACATATAACAGTGAGTTGCGATATAGATATTTTAACTTCTAGATGAAACATGAACCCTGGGGCTCCAGCACTTCCACAAGCTGGTGATTGGAGAGAGCGACCCAAGTACTTGCACTTTCTCATGGGAAAGTTATCTAAGCAGAGTGGTGATTAGACTGACATCTGTTCTGAATCATGCTGGAAAGGTAAAATAACAATAATATTTCTACAAGGTGTAAAGATTGTTGAGCATCCTTGATGGCGCCCTGTGCGAGATATATCATAATATAATATAATAATATCTTTATTTTTATATAGCGCCTTTCACAGTGGACCACCATCACAAAGCGCTTTCCAGAGGTAGGCTGTGAACTGTGCATTATATGCAGAGCCACTTACAATAGGACACTGATTTAACATCTCATCCGCAGGATGGAGCACAAGGAGGTTAAAAAAAAAGGGTTCAAAATCTTTGTAAATGTCCATTAACAAACAGCAGTCACTGCGGTTGTTTGTTTTACACACACGCCTTTCATTACTGAAGTGAGTGCACTCCCTGTTTAAACTAACCACTCATTAGGTTTGTGTGGCGGCAGCATGGAGGGTGTTTTTATTATGCTTTTGGA